>NC_026004.2:53616532-53741068 GCF_000442705.2 Elaeis guineensis
GATCGTTTAGGTTCTAATTAGATTTTGATTAGATGAAATTAGATGATCGGACCCAATCTAAACTGTTGAAATATGGTATTCGTATTCTTTCTAATTATTGAAATTGATTCTGTATAGGATTGTGGATGTTTGATCATGGGATATCGCGATATGATCTACGAACAAAATTTTTGAAAGAAAATTTATAGAATTTTATGGATTTATTGGAATGCATTCAGGTAAGTAATGTTTCACTTTTCTAGATTTATCGGTAAATTATAATGTATTTTTCTGACATGATTTGTGAAACGATGCATGAATTGGATGAATGGTATTTTGCTATGAAAATATCTTATTTGAAATGTTATGATGAAGCATGATTGAACATATTGATTTCATGATGCATTATATTGATTGATTTCGATACTACATGATTATATGTTTATTATCGAAATTAGAATATGAAATATGATTTATGAAGAATTATGATATAAGAAACATTATGAATTGACAACCTGACTATGTAAAGGACCCCGTCAATGGGGCATATACGTTGGCAATTGATTGTCCTGAGGGTTTATGTCACCAGCGAGACCAGCGACATGTCGCCAGAGAGACCAGCGACAAACCGCCAGAGAGACCAGCGATTTCGAAGGACTTTGCTGCCAGATGATTCGCAGCTCACCGCAAGCAGATACGCGGTATTATGACCCTGCCACAGGAAAATATGGTCATAGCTCATGGTTGACGAAAAGAATTGAAGAATAAAAGAAATTGAAATCTAGAAAGAAACTTGAATTTTTAAAAAAGAAATGAATTTGGCATGAATTATATTACATAATTAAAATTGATTTCGAATTGATGAACTCTATATGCTTATTTTCTATAAATGATTATTTACTTAAATGCCTGATGAAATCTGTTGAGAAGTGATCATTGCTTACTGGACTGTCTAACTCATTACCTTCTATTTTACTGTTTTTACAGATGTTGAGGAATTAAGATGATACAAGATATGAATGGAAGAGTGATCAGAAGCAGAATCTTTATACTTTTATTTTAGGTTGAAAGTCTTATTGAATTTGGTATAAGACCTATGAATCATTGTTGAATTTATTAAGATATTAAAGAAAAAAAATTTAGATCATTATATTTTAGATTTTAATTGTTGACTAATTATTCTGCTGTTGTTTTAGGATAGTATGATAAGATGCCTTGCATGCTTATGGGAAGAGTTTTTATGAGTATGCGACGGTTGCCATGACCCTCGATTCAAAATCTCGGGTCGGGGCATGACAATTAATATGGTATCAGAGCATAAATGGATGAATTATGAAACATAGAATCAGATATAGAATGGGTGTAAGTGGATAGACACCAGGGACATTATAGTGTAGATCTTTGATGATTGTAGTGGGAGAAATATTTATAAATTTTGATTAAACATTGAGATTATGTGTGAAAGGATCACAATAGATTATAACATATAGAATTTGAAATATGATGGATGATCTATTGATCATGATATGATTAGTTAGATCTTGATCGAAAGTAATCACAAAAAGATTGACATAAAATTTTATTATGCATTGTGGTTATTAATTGATCATGGTTATTCAAGTGAATTCGTAAGTTCAAATTCGATGTGAAAATAATACTATGATATTACTTCTAGTTGAGAAGTTGACTATTATTGGCAAGATAAAGATTTGATAATAAAATGTTATTCCAGAATGGGCTAAGAAAGTTTTTTTTATGATGCTTGATTGGAATATTTATCGAAATTGAATTTGATATGTAGATTATATGTAAAGTGGCATATTAGGATGAATGCATATTTGGAGATATTGCAAAGAAGTCTATTTCTTATTGATGAAATTGATTTTGAGATTGTAGGATATTCATCGTACTGGAATCTTTAATCATCATCCTTAGATCTAGAAAATAGATCTTATTATGTCTCTTGGAGACTACCTGATGTGTATGAAATTTTAATTTAAAGATTTCGTATCTAAGTTGATCAAGAGATTTTTTTGATATTATTGTTGAGGTTGATATTTTTTTAGATTAAGATCTGATTTATATTTATTTCAGATTAAGGGATCCATGTGAATTTATAATTTAGAAATTTGAGATTTAGGAATTGAATATGGAGTTCCTTTGCTTTTGTTAATGAGGTCTCTAATTGAATCTACTATTAAATAGAGATTTGATTTTTTTGAAGCTTGTATGATAGTTATGAAAGGATATTTAATAGATATTGAAGATCCTGATGATAAAAATTTTAGAAAAAAAAAAATAATGATTTGAAATCCATATATATTCTGATTATGTCCAAATTTGGTGGAGCATCGAAGGATTTTCTCGTTGATTTGACTTATAAAGATTTTTGGTTTGAAAATTATCGAATTGAATTGATATGAGAATTGAGATTTGATTCATATTGATTATAGTAAATTTATATGATGGTTTAAATATGATATTGGACTCAAGGGTTAATCAAGATTATTGTACACTAGTAAAGGTATGAATGAGAATCGAAAGTTAATCTTTGACTTCAATTGAAATTTAAAATTTTAGATCTTTTCTATTGATAAGGTAAAGAAATAATTTGATCAAACTTTTTTTTGGTGAACCTAAGAAATTTTGATTGTTAGATTAGAGTGCGCAGTGGAAGCATGGTAATCTGGATTATTTTGAGTAAGTCAGGAATGTTGACCCTTTGAGTTAAAGAATTATGATAGATGATATGGTTTGATACCAAAAACTTCATTGATATTAGAAAGAATAATATTAAAAAAAAAATAATACAATAATAATTTGATAATGAATCGATTAATTAAGAGTTGTTAATGTTTAGATAAAGAAAATTGATATACTTACTTAGAATAGAGATATTGAAAAATATAGTTTTGATTTAGATCAATTTTTGAGTTATTGATTTTTATTATGGAATGACTTAATGATAAAATTTGCTTCAAAAATTAGAATATTTAAGAGTTTGAGGGTTTGAGTAAGAAAATTTTGATGACTAGAAAATAGTGATATCGATTCAATCAACAATGGTGATACTGATCTTTATGAAACGACTTAATGATGAAATTGTATCGAGAATTAAAATATCAAAAGTTCGAGAATGAGATGATAAATCTTCAACCTTTGAAAGTACGAATAAGAGAAAATATTTTTGAATTTTGATTGATTGGGATGTCATCATATGATTCATAGAAGTATGTTTTCCTATCTTATGATGGGTTGAAATTAAGAGTGGTTAATATTTTAAAATAAATAAATAAATAAATGAATAATGATGAATGAAGTTCTTATGCAAGAATAGAGATATTGATCTTTTTCTATTCACAAGAGATAGATTTGATTTTAATTTGAGTCATGAGATATTGAATATAAATTTTTACACGAAATAAGATCATAAATTCAAAATCTTGAAACATTAAAAATCTTTGAGATGTTGATTTTGATAAATAAGAAAATGAATGGTTCCATTTTAGATCGATGTTTGATGTACCAACTTTTTTCTTATGAAATGATTTAAGAATGAATTTATATCAAGAATTAGAATATTGAAATATTTGAGGATGAGATTCAAGTAAGAAAATATGAAGACTCAAGCAAGAAAAATTTCGAAGACGAAATTTCTTTTAGAGGAAAGAATGTGATAACCCAGCCAGCCCAAACGAAAAGAAAAAAAAAAGGAAGGAATATAGAGGAGAAGAACTCCCAAAGGGAGTCTTCTTCCTCTGTTCACCGGCTCCTAATCGGAGTCGGAAACAAGTTCCCTCCGGCTCTATTTAAGGAGGAGAACCCTCCTCTCTTCCCTCATCGAGAAATCTCGGGGCAAAACGACGGCAATCGTCGGAAATTCCTCACGGAGACCCGTCGCTGTGCCGTCCAATTTCTCGCTGGAAAAGCTTTGCTGGCGACGGAGGTAAGCCTCCTCCTCTTTCTCTCATCTCTCCCTTCCTTCCCGTGCCGATGTGCACGCTCGCCGGCGACCGGAGTCGTCGGATTTTATTGCGGAAGAATCTTCCTTTTTATCATTTTTCCATCGTCGGTGGTCACCGTCGACCACTGGTTTGGCCACCCCTTGCCGCCGGATCGTCTCCTCTCCTGCCGACGGTCGTCCCACGCCGGCTGTACCGCCGGCCGGCCACCCAACGAGGGGACCTCAAGGTCCCCTGTTTCAGCCCAAAAGAAGCCCACAGGAAGAAGAAAAGAAAAAGAAAAAGAAAAGAAAAAGGAAAAAAAAGAAAAAGAAGAAGAAAAATAAAATAATAATAATATAATAATAAATAGGATTTTCTCTCCTCTCTCTTCCATGAAGAAAAAGAAAAGAAAAAAAAAGGAAAAGAAAAGAAGAAGGAAAAAAATTAAAAATAAATTAATAAATAATAATATAAATAATAAAATATGAGAAAGAGAGTTTCTCTCTCTTCCCTCTCTCTCTTCAGCTTGAATTAGTATTTTCTCTCTCTAGAATTGGACTTTCTCTCTCTACTTTCTCTCTCTAGAATCTTCTCTCTAGATTATTTCTCTCTCCTAAGATTTTTAAAATTTTGAGAAGAATGATGATGAATTTAAATGATCTTCGTGATGAATTTTTGATCTGTGATCGTCGAACGGTACACCGACATCCACTTTGATCAGATCAGATATTTTTAGATTTTATTTCTCATGATTTTATTGAATTGTCTACATGATAATTTTAGTATGATTTGATCTGATCGATCAGAATTTGTTGAATCATATTGTCTGAAGAATTCAAGATGAGTTTTCTCACTCTAGAATTTTCTCTCTCTAAAATATTCTCTCTCTTGATTGATTCTCTCTCTAAAAAAGGTTAGTGAATGAAAAAAATTTTTTTAATAAGTCTGATCTGATTCTAATGAAGAATTCTGATCCATGATTGTTAGACAGCGTACTGGCACCCACCTTAATCAGACCATGAATCTTTAGATTTGATTATCCATGATTTCGATCTAGCCATGACTTGATTTGATCATGTTGATTTCACCAATTGAGATATTGGACAAATCGTAATGTTGGATTGTGTCACCTGATCAATTTGAATTGTACCTTATGAATTCTCTCTCCTCTGATTTTCTCTCTCCACTTGATTTTATGAAATCGATGAAGAAACTTCGGTCCTATCACTTTGAATCCGATTTGATCTGATAGTCAAACTTTGGATCGTTTAGGTTCTAATTAGATTTTGATTAGATGAAATTAGATGATCGAACCCAATCTAAACTGTTGAAATATGGTATTCGTATTCTTTCTAATTATTGAAATTGATTCTGTATAGGATTGTGGATGTTTGATCATGGGATATCGCGATATGATCTACGAACAAAATTTTTGAAAGAAAATTTATAGAATTTTATGGATTTATTGGAATGCATTCGAGGTAAGTAATGTTTCGCTTTTTCTAGATTTATCGGTAAATTATAATGTATTTTTCTGACATGATTTGTGAAACGATGCATGAATTGGATGAATGGTATTTTGCTATGAAAATATCTTATTTGAAATGTTATGATGAAGCATGATTGAACATATTGATTTCATGATGCATTATATTGATTGATTTCGATACTACATGATTATATGTTTTATTATCGAAATTAGAATATGAAATATGATTTATGAAGAATTATGATATAAGAAATATTATGAATTGACAACCTGACTATGTAAAGGACCCCGTCAATGGGGGCATATACGTTGGCAATTGATTGTCCTGAGGGTTTATGTCACCAGCGAGACCAGCGACATGTCGCCAGAGAGACCAGCGACAAACCACCAGAGAGACCAGCGATTCCGAAGGACTTTGCTGCCAGATGATTCGCAGCTCACCGCAAGCAGATACGCGGTATTATGACCCTGCCACAGAAAAAATGTGGTCATAGCTCATGGTTGACGAAAAGAATTGAAGAACAAAAGAAATTGAAATCTAGAAAGAAACTTGAATTTTTAAAAAAGAAATGAATTTGGCATGAATTATATTACATAATTAAAATTGATTTCGAATTGATGAACTCTATATGCTTATTTTCTATAAATGATTATTTACTTAAATGCCTGATGAAATCTGTTGAGAAGTGATCATTGCTTACTGGACTGTCTAACTCATTATCTTCTATTTTACTGTTTTTACAGATGTTGAGGAATTAAGATGATACAAGATATGAATGGAAGAGTGATCAGAAGCAGAATCTTTATACTTTTATATTAGGTTGAAAGTCTTATTGAATTTGGTATAAGACCTATGAATCATTGTTGAATTTATTAAGATATTAAAGAAAAAAAAATTTAGATCATTATATTTTAGATTTTAATTATTGACTAATTATTCTGCTGTTGTTTTAGGATAGTATGATAAGATGCCTTGCATGCTTATGGGAAGAGTTTTTTATGAGTATGCGGCGGTTGCCATGACCCTCGATTCAAAATCTCGGGTCGGGGGCATGACAATTAATATGGTATCAGAGCATAAATGGATGAATTATGAAACATAGAATCAGATATAGAATGGGTGTAAGTGGATAGACACCAGGGACATTATAGTGTAGATCTTTGATGATTGTAGTGGGAAAAATATTTATAAATTTTGATTAAACATTGAGATTATGTGTGAAAGGATCACAATAGATTATAACATATAGAATTTAAAATATGATGGATGATCTATTGATCATGATATGATTAGTTAGATCTTGATCGAAAGTAATCACAAAAAGATTGACATAAAATTTTATTATGCATTGTGGTTATTAATTTGATCATTGGTTATTCAAGTGAATCGTAAGTTCAAATTCGATGTGAAAATAATACTATGATATTACTTCTAGTTGAGAAGTTGACTATTATTGGCAAGATAAAGATTTGATAATAAAATGTTATTCCAGAATGGGCTAAGAAAGTTTTTTTTATGATGCTTGATTGGAATATTTATCGAAATTGAATTTGATATGTGGATTATATATAAAGTGGCATATTAGGATGAATGCATATTTGGAGATATTGCAAAGAAGTCTATTTCTTATTGATGAAATTGATTTTGAGATTGTAGGATATTCATCGTACTGGAATCTTTAATCATCATCCTTAGATCTAGAAAATAGATCTTATTATGTCTCTTGGAGACTACCTGATGTGTATGAAATTTTAATTTAAAGATTTCGTATCTAAGTTGATCAAGAGATTTTTTGATATTATTGTTGAGGTTGATATTTTTTTAGATTAAGATCTGATTTATATTTATTTCAGATTAAGGGATCCATGTGAATTTACAATTTAGAAATTTGAGATTTAGGAATTGATATGGAGTTCCTTTGCTTTTGTTAATGAGGTCTCTAATTGAATCTACTATTAAATAGAGATTTGATTTTTTTGAAGCTTGTATGATAGTTATGAAAAGATATTTAATAGATATTGAAGATCCTGATGATAGAAATTTTAGAAAAAAAAAATAATGATTTGAAATCCATATATATTCTGATTATGTCCAAATTTGGTGGAGCATCGAAGGATTTTCTCGTTGATTTGACTTATAAAGATTTTTGGTTTGAAAATTATCGAATTGAATTGATATGAGAATTGAGATTTGATTCATATTGATTATAGTAAATTTATATGATGGTTTAAATATGATATTGGACTCAAGGGTTAATCAAGATTATTGTACACTAGTAAAGGTATGAATGAGAATCGAAAGTTAATCTTTGACTTCAATTGAAATTTAAAATTTTAGATCTTTTCTATTGATAAGGTAAAGAAATAATTTGATCAAACTTTTTTTTGGTGAACCTAAGAAATTTTGATTGTTAGATTAGAGTGCGCAGCGGAAGCATGGTAATCTGGATTATTTTGAGTAAGTCAGGAATGTTGACCCTTTGAGTTAAAAAATTATGATAGATAATATGGTTTGATACAAAAACTTCATTGATATTAGAAAGAATAATATTAAAAAAAAAATAATACAATAATAATTTGATAATGAATCGATTAATTAAGAGTTGTTAATGTTTAGATAAAGAAAATTGATATACTTAGAATAGAGATATTGAAAAATATAGTTTTGATTTAGATCAATTTTTGAGTTATTGATTTTTATTATGGAATGACTTAATGATAAAATTTGCTTCAAGAATTAGAATATTTAAGAGTTTGAGGGTTTGAGTAAGAAAATTTTGATGACTAGAAAATAGTGATATTGATTCAATCAACAATGGTGATACTGATCTTTATGAAATGACTTAATGATGAAATTATATCGAGAATTAAAATATCAAAAGTTCGAGAATGAGATGATAAATCTTCAACCTTTGAAAGTACGAATAAGAGAAAATATTTTTGAATTTTGATTGATTGGGATGTCATCATATGATTCATAGAAGTATGTTTTCCTATCTTATGATGGGTTGAAATTAAGAGTGGTTAATATTTTAAAATAAATAAATAAATAAATGAATAATGATGAATGAAGTTCTTATGCAAGAATAGAGATATTGATCTTTTTCTATTCACAAGAGATAGATTTGATTTTAATTTGAGTCATGAGATATTGAATATAAATTTTTACACGAAATAAGATCATAAATTCAAAATCTTGAAACATTGAAAATCTTTGAGATGTTGATTTTGATAAATAAGAAAATGAATGGTTCCATTTTAGATCGATGTTTGATGTACCAACTTTTTTCTTATGAAATGATTTAAGAATGAATTTATATCAAGAATTAGAATATTGAAATATTTGAGGATGAGATTCAAGTAAGAAAATATGAAGACTCAAGCAAGAAAAATTTCGAGGACGAAATTTCTTTTAGAGGGAAAGAATGTGATAACCCAGCCAGCCCAAACGAAAAGAAAAAAAAAAGGAAGGAAAACAGAGGAGAAGAACTCCCAAAGGGAGTCTTCTTCCTCTGTTCACCGGCTCCTAATCGGAGTCAGAAACAAGTTCCCTCCGGCTCTATTTAAGGAGGAGAACCCTCCTCTCTTCCCTCATCGAGAAATCTCGGGGCAAAACGACGGCAATCGCCAGAAATTCCTCACGGAGACCCGTCGCTGTGCCGTCCAATTTCTCGCTGGAAAAGCTTTGCTGGCGACGGAGGTAAGCCTCCTCCTCTTTCTCTCATCTCTCCCTTCCTTCCCGTGCCGATGTGCACGCTCGCCGGCGACCGGAGTCGTCGGATTTTATTGCAGAAGAATCTTCCTTTTTATCATTTTTCCATCGTCGGTGGTCACCGTCGACCACTGGTTTGGCCACCCCTTGCCGCCGGATCGTCTCCTCTCCTGCTGACGGTCGTCCCACGCCGGCTGTACCGCCGGCCGGCCACCCAACGAGGGGACCTCAAGGTCCCCTGTTTCAGCCCAAAAGAAGCCCACAGGAAGAAGAAAAGAAAAAGAAAAAGAAAAGAAAAAGGAAAAAAAAAGAAAAAGAAGAAGAAAAATAAAATAATAATAATATAATAATAAATAGGATTTTCTCTCCTCTCTCTTCCATGAAGAAAAAGAAAAGAAAAAAAAAGGAAAAGAAAAAAAGAAGGAAAAAAAATAAAAATAAATTAATAAATAATAATATAAATAATAAAATATGAGAAAGAGAGTTTCTCTCTCTTCCCTCTCTCTCTTCAGCTTGAATTAGTATTTTCTCTCTCTAGAATTGGACTTTCTCTCTCTACTTTCTCTCTCTAGAATCTTCTCTCTAGATTATTTCTCTCTCCTAAGATTTTTAAAATTTTGAGAAGAATGATGATGAATTTAAATGATCTTCGTGATGAATTTTTGATCTGTGATCGTCGAACGGTACACCGACATCCACTTTGATCAGATCAGATATTTTTAGATTTTATTTCTCATGATTTTATTGAATTGTCCACATGATAATTTTAGTATGATTTGATCTGATCGATCAGAATTTGTTGAATCATATTGTCTGAAGAATTCAAGATGAGTTTTCTCACTCTAGAATTTTCTCTCTCTAAAATATTCTCTCTCTTGATTGATTCTCTCTCTAAAAAAGGTTAGTGAATGAATTTTTTTTTTTTTAATAAGTCTGATCTGATTCTAATGAAGAATCCTGATCCATGATTGTTAGACAGCGTACTGGCACCCACCTTAATCAGACCATGAATCTTTAGATTTGATTATCCATGATTTCGATCTAGCCATGACTTGATTTGATCATGTTGATTTCACCAATTGAGATATTGGACCAATCGTAATGTTGGATTGTGTCACCTGATCAATTTGAATTGTACCTTATGAATTCTCTCTCCTCTGATTTTCTCTCTCCACTTGATTTTATGAAATCGATGAAGAAACCTCGGTCCTATCACTTCGAATCCGATTTGATCTGATAGTCAAACTTTGGATCGTTTAGGTTCTAATTAGATTTTGATTAGATGAAATTAGATGATCGGACCCAATCTAAACTGTTGAAATATGGTATTCGTATTCTTTCTAATTATTGAAATTGATTCTGTATAGGATTGTGGATGTTTGATCATGGGATATCGCGATATGATCTACGAACAAAATTTTTGAAAGAAAATTTATAGAATTTTATGGATTTATTGGAATGCATTCGAGGTAAGTAATGTTTCACTTTTTCTAGATTTATCGGTAAATTATAATGTATTTTTCTGACATGATTTGTGAAACGATGCATGAATTGGATGAATGGTATTTTGCTATGAAAATATCTTATTTGAAATGTTATGATGAAGCATGATTGAACATATTGATTTCATGATGCATTATATTGATTGATTTCGATACTACATGATTATATGTTTTATTATCGAAATTAGAATATGAAATATGATTTATGAAGAATTATGATATAAGAAACATTATGAATTGACAACCTGACTATGTAAAGGACCCCGTCAATGGGCGCATATACGTTGGCAATTGATTGTCCTGAGGGTTTATGTCACCAGCGAGACCAGCGATATGTCGCCAGAGAGACCAGCGACAAACCGCCAGAGAGACCAGCGATTCCGAAGGACTTTGCTGCCAGATGATTCGCAGCTCACCGCAAGCAGATACGCGGTATTATGACCCTGCCACAGGAAAAATGTGGTTATAGCTCATGGTTGACGAAAAGAATTGAAGAACAAAAGAAATTGAAATCTAGAAAGAAACTTGAATTTTTAAAAAAGAAATGAATTTGGCATGAATTATATTACATAATTAAAATTGATTTCGAATTGATGAACTCTATATGCTTATTTTCTATAAATGATTATTTACTTAAATGCCTGATGAAATCTGTTGAGAAGTGATCATTGCTTACTGGACTGTCTAACTCATTACCTTCTATTTTACTGTTTTTACAGATGTTGAGGAATTAAGATGATACAAGATATGAATGGAAGAGTGATCAGAAGCAGAATCTTTATACTTTTATTTTAGGTTGAAAGTCTTATTGAATTTGGTATAAGACCTATGAATCATTGTTGAATTTATTAAGATATTAAAGAAAAAAAAATTTAGATCATTATATTTTAGATTTTAATTGTTGACTAATTATTCTGCTGTTGTTTTAGGATAGTATGATAAGATGCCTTGCATGCTTATGGGAAGAGTTTTTTATGAGTATGCGGCGGTTGCCATGACCCTCGATTCAAAATCTCGGGTCGGGGGCATGACAATTAATATGGTATCAGAGCATAAATGGATGAATTATGAAACATAGAATCAGATATAGAATGGGTGTAAGTGGATAGACACCAGGGACATTATAGTGTAGATCTTTGATGATTGTAGTGGGAGAAATATTTATAAATTTTGATTAAACATTGAGATTATGTGTGAAAGGATCACAATAGATTATAACATATAGAATTTGAAATATGATGGATGATCTATTGATCATGATATGATTAGTTAGATCTTGATCGAAAGTAATCACAAAAAGATTGACATAAAATTTTATTATGCATTGTGGTTATTAATTTGATCATTGGTTATTCAAGTGAATCGTAAGTTCAAATTCGATGTGAAAATAATACTATGATATTACTTCTAGTTGAGAAGTTGACTATTATTAGCAAGATAAAGATTTGATAATAAAATGTTATTCCAGAATGGGCTAAGAAAATTTTTTTTATGATGCTTGATTGGAATATTTATCGAAATTGAATTTGATATGTGGATTATATATAAAGTGGCATATTAGGATGAATGCATATTTGGAGATATTGCAAAGAAGTCTATTTCTTATTGATGAAATTGATTTTGAGATTGTAGGATATTCATCGTACTGGAATCTTTAATCATCATCCTTAGATCTAGAAAATAGATCTTATTATGTCTCTTGGAGACTACCTGATGTGTATGAAATTTTAATTTAAAGATTTCGTATCTAAGTTGATCAAGAGATTTTTTGATATTATTGTTGAGGTTGATATTTTTTTAGATTAAGATCTGATTTATATTTATTTCAGATTAAGGGATCCATGTGAATTTACAATTTAGAAATTTGAGATTTAGGAATTGATATGGAGTTCCTTTGCTTTTGTTAATGAGGTCTCTAATTGAATCTACTATTAAATAGAGATTTAATTTTTTTGAAGCTTGTATGATAGTTATGAAAAGATATTTAATAGATATTGAAGATCCTGATGATAGAAATTTTAGAAAAAAAAAATAATGATTTGAAATCCATATATATTCTGATTATGTCCAAATTTGGTGGAGCATCGAAGGATTTTCTCGTTGATTTGACTTATAAAGATTTTTGGTTTGAAAATTATCGAATTGAATTGATATGAGAATTGAGATTTGATTCATATTGATTATAGTAAATTTATATGATGGTTTAAATATGATATTGGACTCAAGGGTTAATCAAGATTATTGTACACTAGTAAAGGTATGAATGAGAATCGAAAGTTAATCTTTGACTTCAATTAAAATTTAAAATTTTAGATCTTTTCTATTGATAAGGTAAAGAAATAATTTGATCAAACTTTTTTTTGGTGAACCTAAGAAATTTTGATTGTTAGATTAGAGTGCGCAGCGGAAGCATGGTAATCTGGATTATTTTGAGTAAGTCAGGAATGTTGACCCTTTGAGTTAAAAAATTATGATAGATAATATGGTTTGATACAAAAACTTCATTGATATTAGAAAGAATAATATTAAAAAAAAAATAATACAATAATAATTTGATAATGAATCGATTAATTAAGAGTTGTTAATGTTTAGATAAAGAAAATTGATATACTTACTTAGAATAGAGATATTGAAAAATATAGTTTTGATTTAGATCAATTTTTGAGTTATTGATTTTTATTATGGAATGACTTAATGATAAAATTTGCTTCAAGAATTAGAATATTTAAGAGTTTGAGGGTTTGAGTAAGAAAATTTTGATGACTAGAAAATAGTGATATTGATTCAATCAACAATGGTGATACTGATCTTTATGAAATGACTTAATGATGAAATTGTATCGAGAATTAAAATATCAAAAGTTCGAGAATGAGATGATAAATCTTCAACCTTTGAAAGTACGAATAAGAGAAAATATTTTTGAATTTTGATTGATTGGGATGTCATCATATGATTCATAGAAGTATGTTTTCCTATCTTATGATGGGTTGAAATTAAGAGTGGTTAATATTTTAAAATAAATAAATAAATAAATGAATAATGATGAATGAAGTTCTTATGCAAGAATAGAGATATTGATCTTTTTCTATTCACAAGAGATAGATTTGATTTTAATTTGAGTCATGAGATATTGAATATAAATTTTTACACGAAATAAGATCATAAATTCAAAATCTTGAAACATTGAAAATCTTTGAGATGTTGATTTTGATAAATAAGAAAATGAATGGTTCCATTTTAGATCGATGTTTGATGTACCAACTTTTTTCTTATGAAATGATTTAAGAATGAATTTATATCAAGAATTAGAATATTGAAATATTTGAGGATGAGATTCAAGTAAGAAAATATGAAGACTCAAGTAAGAAAAATTTCGAGGACGAAATTTCTTTTAGAGGGAAAGAATGTGATAACCCAGCCAGCCCAAACGAAAAGAAAAAAAAAAGGAAGGAAAATAGAGGAGAAGAACTCCCAAAGGGAGTCTTCTTCCTCTATTCACCGGCTCCTAATCGGAGTCGGAAACAAGTTCCCTCCGGCTCTATTTAAGGAGGAGAACCCTCCTCTCTTCCCTCATCGAGAAATCTCGGGGCAAAACGACGGCAATCGCCGGAAATTCCTCACGGAGACCCGTCGCTGTGCCGTCCAATTTCTCGCTGGAAAAGCTTTGCTGGCGACGGAGGTAAGCCTCCTCCTCTTTCTCTCATCTCTCCCTTCCTTCCTGTGCTGATGTGCACGCTCGCCGGTGACCGGAGTCGTCGGATTTTATTGCGGAAGAATCTTCCTTTTTATCATTTTTCCATCGTCGGTGGTCACCGTCGACCACTGGTTTGGCCACCCCTTGCCGCCGGATCGTCTCCTCTCCTGCCGACGGTCGTCCCACGCCGGCTGTACCGCCGGCCGGCCACCCAACGAGGGGACCTCAAGGTCCCCTGTTTCAGCCCAAAAGAAGCCCACAGGAAGAAGAAAAGAAAAAGAAAAAGAAAAGAAAAAGGAAAAAAAAAGAAAAAGAAGAAGAAAAATAAAATAATAATAATATAATAATAAATAGGATTTTCTCTCCTCTCTCTTCCATGAAGAAAAAGAAAAGAAAAAAAAAGAAAAAGAAAAGAAGAAGGAAAAAAAATAAAAATAAATTAATAAATAATAATATAAATAATAAAATATGAGAAAGAGAGTTTCTCTCTCTTCCCTCTCTCTTCAGCTTGAATTAGTATTTTCTCTCTCTAGAATTGGACTTTCTCTCTCTACTTTCTCTCTCTAGAATCTTCTCTCTAGATTATTTCTCTCTCCTAAGATTTTTAAAATTTTGAGAAGAATGATGATGAATTTAAATGATCTTCGTGATGAATTTTTGATCTGTGATCGTCGAACGGTACACCGACATCCACTTTGATCAGATCAGATATTTTTAGATTTTATTTCTCATGATTTTATTGAATTGTCCACATGATAATTTTAGTATGATTTGATCTGATCGATCAGAATTTGTTGAATCATATTGTCTGAAGAATTCAAGATGAGTTTTCTCACTCTAGAATTTTCTCTCTCTAAAATATTCTCTCTCTTGATTGATTCTCTCTCTAAAAAAGGTTAGTGAATGAAAAAAAATTTTTTAATAAGTCTGATCTGATTCTAATGAAGAATCCTGATCCATGATTGTCAGACAGCGTACTGGCACCCACCTTAATCAGACCATGAATCTTTAGATTTGATTATCCATGATTTCGATCTAGCCATGACTTGATTTGATCATGTTGATTTCACCAATTGAGATATTGAACCAATCGTAATGTTGGATTGTGTCACCTGATCAATTTGAATTGTACCTCATGAATTCTCTCTCCTCTGATTTTCTCTCTCCACTTGATTTTATGAAATCGATGAAGAAACCTCGGTCCTATCACTTCGAATCCGATTTGATCTGATAGTCAAACTTTGGATCGTTTAGGTCCTAATTAGATTTTGATTAGATGAAATTAGATGATCGGACCCAATCTAAACCGTTGAAATATGGTATTCGTATTCTTTCTAATTATTGAAATTGATTCTGTATAGGATTGTGGATGTTTGATCATGGGATATCGCGATATGATCTACGAACAGAATTTTTGAAAGAAAATTTATAGAATTTTGTGGATTTATTGGAATGCGTTCGAGGTAAGTAATGTTTCACTTTTTCTAGATTTATCGGTAAATTATAATGTATTTTTCTGACATGATTTGTGAAACGATGCATGAATTGGATGAATGGTATTTTGCTATGAAAATATCTTATTTGAAATGTTATGATGAAGTATGATTGAACATATTGATTTCATGATGCATTATATTGATTGATTTTGATACTACATGATTATATGTTTTATTATCGAAATTAGAATATGAAATATGATTTATGAAGAATTATGATATAAGAAACATTATGAATTGACAACCTGACTATGTAAAGGACCCCGCCAATGGGGGCATATACGTTGGCAATTGATTGTCCTGAGGGTTTATGTCACCAGCGAGACCAGCGACATGTCGCCAGAGAGACCAGCGACAAACCGCCAGAGAGACCAGCGGTTCCGAAGGACTTTGCTGCCAGATGATTCGCAGCTCACCGCAAGCAGATACACGGTATTATGACCCTGCCATAGGGAAAATATGATCATAGCTTATGGTTGACGAAAAGAATTGAAGAACAAAAGAAATTGAAATCTCGAAAGAAATTTGAATTTTTGAAAAAAAATAAATTTGGCATGAATTATATTGCATAATTAAAATTGATTTCAAATTGATGAACTCTATATGCTTATTTTCTATAAATGATTATTTACTTAAATGCCTGATGAAATCTGTTGAGAAGTGATCATTGCTTACTGGACTGTCTAACTCATTACCTTCTATTTTACTGTTTTTACAGATGTTGAGGAATTAAGATGATACAAGATATGAATGGAAGAGTGATCAGAAGCAGAATCCTTATACTTTTATTTTAGGTTGCAAGTCTTATTGAATTTGGTGTAAGACCTATGAATCATTGTTGAATTTATTAAGATATTAAAGAAAAAAAAATTAGGTCATTATATTTTAGATTTTAATTGTTGACTAATTATTCTGCTGTTATTTTAGGATAGTATGATAAGATGCCTTGCATGCTTATGGGAAGAGTTTTCTATGAGTATGCGGCGGTTGCCATGACCCTCGATTCAAAATCTCGGGTCAGGGGCGTGACAATAACCCAAGCATCCTTTTAGATCTATCCCTATAGATCTTTATCCGTAGGATGTAGAATGCTTCACTCAAGTCCTTCATGGAGAACTACGATGACAACCAAACTTTTATTCTCTATAGTGCGGGGATGTCATTCCCGATTAAGAGAATGTCATCCATATACAAGATAAGAAATACCACAACTGGATCATTTGCCCATTTATAGATGCAGGACTCTTCTCTGTTCTTAACGAAGCCATATGTTTTGATCACCTTATCAAAATGCATGTTCTAACTCTGAGAAGCTTGCTTTAATCCATAAATGGATCTCTGAAGCTTGCACACCTTGGACTCATCTGTAGATGTAAACCCCTCAGGTTGTATCATATACACCTCTTCGATCAGCTCTCTATTCAAGAAAGCTGTCTTTACATCCATCTGCCAGATCTCATAATCCAGATGGGTAGCTATTGCAAGCTTTATCCAAATGGATTTGAGCATTGCCATAGAGGAGAACATCTCGTCATAGTCAATATCATAACATTGATGATACCCCTTGGTAACTAGATGGGCTTTATAGGTCTCCACCTTTCCGTCTGCACCCCTCTTCCTTTTGAAGACCCATTTACACCCAATAGGTTTAATCCCTTCAGGTGGGTCAACCAATGTCCATACATCATTGACCTTCATGGACTCCATTTTGGATTTCATGGCTTCAAGCTATTTTTCGGAATTAGGTCTCTGCATTGCATCCATATAGGTGATCGGATCCTCATCGTTCTCATCAAGTTTGATGGGATCACCATCCCAGATCAAGAAATCATAGTATCTGTTCGACTGACGTGGTACTCTATCGGATCGCTTTAATAGTGTAGGTACATTGGGCTCTGAATCTGATCAAATCCGACTTAGGTTCAGCATTAGTGTCGGTCCTTCTTCCTGTTGAACTTCATCAGGTTCAACCTTAGAGGCAACGGTTCTTTCACCAAGGAACTCTTTTTCTAAAAAGGTTGCCTTAAGGCTAACGAATACCTTTTGTTTATTAGCATGATAGAAAAAATATCCTTTGGTCTCTTTGGGGTACCCTATGAATATGTATTTGTCAGACCTAGGTCTGAGTTTATCTGTAACTAACCGTTTGACATAGGCCGGGCACCCCCAGACCCTAAGGTGTGAAAGTGCTAGCTTACACCCTGTCCATATCTCATATGGAGTCTTAATTACAGACTTACTAG
This sequence comes from Elaeis guineensis, assembly GCF_000442705.2. Taxonomy (NCBI): domain Eukaryota; kingdom Viridiplantae; phylum Streptophyta; class Magnoliopsida; order Arecales; family Arecaceae; genus Elaeis; species Elaeis guineensis. The sequence goes on from NC_026004.2 coordinate 53,634,592, forward strand.
GAATCCTATTTAACAGATAACAGGCCGATTCGAGTGCATATTCCCAAAAGGATATCGGCAAGCTGGCAAAATCCATCATAGATCGGATCATGTCTAATAGAGTCCGATTTCTCCTTTCAGACACACCATTATACTATGGTGTTCCTGGAGGAGTCCATTAGGAGAGAATCCCATTCTCTCCTAGATATGTAAGAAACTCACCAGAAAGGTATTCTCCTCCTCAGTCAGACTGAAGAGTTTTAATACTCTTCCCAGTTTGTCTTTCTACTTTACTTCGGAATCATTTGAACATTTCAAATGAATTCGACTTATGTTTAATCAGATAGACATATCCATATCTGGATTGATCATCCGTGAAAGTGATGAAGTAGAAATATCCACCTCTAGCACTTGTGCTCAAGGGCCTGCATACATCAGTATGTACTAGGCCCAAGAGCTCAGTAGCTCTCTCATCTTTTTCAGTAAAAGGTGACTGGTCATTTTACCAAGAAGACAGAACTCACAGGTTAGAAGTGATTCACAATCACTGACTTCGAAGATTTCCTCTTCAGTCAACCTGTTTATCCTGTTCTTGTTTATATGACCTAGTTTATAGTGCCATAAGTAGATATCTGATACACTATCTAATCTAGGGTGCTTGCCAATAGAATAGACTATGTTAACAGGTTGTGATAACATATACACATCATTGTTCAAATATCCACAAAATATAGTAACACCATTCATAATGATATTACAAACTTAGATTCTTTATTGAAATTTTATAATCATTTTTGGCCAGAAGGCCTACAGAAATAACATTTAAAAAGAAACTGGGATAGAAATGACAATCATTAAGAACAATGGTATGGGACTCAAATACAAGTTTCAAGATTCCTAATGCTAGAACTGGAACTGGTCTTCCATCTCCAACGTTCAGGAACCTCTCGCCTTGTTCGAATCTCCACTGACCTGCAGTCCCTGCAACGAGTTGCAAATATGGTAAGGGCTACCGGTATCCAATACCCAGTCAGTTATATCATAAATAGAAAAATTGCAAAGAGTTATCATATAAATATTTTGCCCAGCAATAGCTTGCTTCTTTCTCTGCCTGTTCGAGTCCAGGGAGGCAATATACTGAGGACAGTTCCTCTTCCAGTGCCCTCGCTTCTTGCAAAAGAAGCATTCAGCTTGACTCTTATTGGACTTAATCTTTCTGGTCTAGCTCTGCATAGATGTTTCAGTCTAAACTTGCACCTTCTTCATTTTCTTCTTCTTGTTCTTCTTTTCTTTCTTAAAGGGTCGAGAACCAGAAGACGAACCTCCCACTAAGTTCACCGACTCCTTGTGGAGTTGGTGATCCTTCTCAAAGTTCTGAAGCAACCCCAGTAACCCATGGTAGTTTACTTCAGGCTTTGTCATTCTATAATGAGTGAGGAATGGGAGATAAGACTTGGGTAGCGAGTTCAGTATTGCATCTTTCCCAAGCTGCTCATGCAAGGAAAAGTTGAGCTTGCTCAAACGCTCCATCAGCTCGATCGTGTACAATACATGATCAGTGATAGAGGCACCATCCCATATTTTAGCATTGAAGATGGCACAACTAGTCTTATGCCTCTCTACGTCATCGGGTGTACCAAAGGCATCCTCCAACACTTGAAGCATGTCCTTTGGCTGAGCCGTCTCAAATCTGCGACTGAACTCGTTGCTCAGGGCAGCTAGCATGATGCAGCACACCATGATCCGATCACTGAGTCACTTCTAGTCAGTGTCTCTATCTGTTCCACGTGCATTGGCAGCTGGCTCTTTAGTTGCAGGATCCATTATCACATATAGGATCCGTTCATGCTCCAGGACTATCTTCAACTTTTGGTACCAGCTACTGAAGTTGGGTCCCACCAACTTATCATTGTCCAACAATGATCGGGTGATAGGAAAGTGGCCATATCTGCACAAAGAAAAACCATAACCTAATTAGTAATTGATTTATTAAACTTAAAGATTTAAACTTTAATCAAAAGATTTCTCCCAATATTTTATTCGAATTGGTAGCCTCTACCTTCAATTCGAAGAATTATCCTAATTCCTTAGTGGGTACTAGAATCTACTTAGACTGCACACAAGCCCAACTTTGGTTGGCCAACCCATGTACATCTAAGGGTAGGTTCATAATCAATTATTTCTCTAAATAATTTTTAGTAATTTAATTTTGCCCCAGTCCCTAATCAGTAGGCTTTGGCCTCCACTGAAAGGTCTGGTTAGGTCCAACCATTAACATGACCATACTTGGTCCATCTAGCCAATGAATGATTAGGCCCAACTTTGGTTAGCTAACCTAACCACCATTTAGAAAGATGCAGTCAAGAAATCATATTGTGAATGATAATTCCATCAGCCGATAAGCACCAGGCCTTTGGGCCTCCAATGATTATCCAACTGATGGACCCATTATCATCCACTTAATGGAGGCTATGATCTAGTTATCACCATAACTATTTCATTTTAAAGACCTAATAATTGTAAAAGATTTAATTGATTTAGAGGAAGAGGTCAGATGAACCAGCTTATCATGATCCTTCCACTGACTTCACCAAGTTAGCTTAAGGGAGACCATTAAAAGGGCTGGTCTAGGAGCACCTAAATCAGTCACACTGATTTACCTAGCTGACATGGGTCAGCTCGAATAGTCAAGTGATCTGATCAAAACATAATTTCACCAAGAGGCCAGGTAAGTTCGATCGGTGGGAGGGTTTGCCAAAGCTTGCCTTAGACACCATCAGAAATGGCCAGATAAGCGGGCTGCCAATTAAAAATCACCGGTCTGGTTTACCTTAGATACCAACTGGTTTAATTAGTTTCGATTAGATCAACCTAACAGTTCGTGCTAGACCGCTTAGCTAAGAATCAAGTCCATTTGGTTCTCGTTAAAGACATGAACTTGACCAACTACAACTATTGTAATTGATCTAGAGAATACTTGACCTAATCTAAGACAACAATTGATTAGATTTAGTCAATTCTCTAATTAAGTCCATCTTTAATCTAACCTTAGGTCTAACCCAATTAATGGACCTAATTCCCACTAACCCATTAACCCAATGTATTATGGTTTGTGTCTTAGATTTTTTAATTCACAATCCTAGAACCTAATCAAACAATTTCTTAATTCTCAATTAAGTTTTGAGCTGAGGGTTAGGGTTCGACTTTTCAAAAATAATTTTTATATTTGTAAAATATTTTTACAATATGGTTCTACCAACCAAGTTGTATGTTTGATTCATAATCAAAATGCAAGTAAAATAAGCATGAAACTATTTTAAATCTAATCTAAATAGGTTCATGTAATTGAAATAATTTCAACTTTAAACTGCACAAATTTGTCAGATAAATATATGATGGTTCTTTGCATGAAAATTATTAACAAAGAGATTTTATTTTAGATTTAAATATTTTTTAAATCTAATAAATCAAAAATTTAATCTAAATCATATCTAACAAATTTATGATTAAAGATAGATCTACACGAACTAGGACAACCTTTGCACTATAAAGGATAAACCTTACAACAGGACAACCTACAGTTCGTGATTGATCTAAAAATTTTAATTTTAGATTTAATAATCAGATTATGAATTAGATTTAATCTAAAAAATAATTTAATCATGTATAAATAATAATATAATAAACAACCTAGGCTCCGATACTAATTGAAGGAATCAGATCTAGGGTTTCAGGGTTAGATCTTGAAATTTTTTCAAGATCAGGCAGTAAAAGACTAAAATAAATCAAAATTTATCTTATAAAATTAGAAAATCTCTAGATCTAAAATTTTATTATATGATTATTATATGATATTAAATTAAAAATTAAAATATAAAGAGCAAGAACTACATGTTGATCATATCAACATATTTTTATACTACATCTAATATATGTAAAATATAATAGATCAGATCTATTACCTTGCAAGTTAGATATTCTAACTTTACTGATCCAGGCTTGAGGATGATGTTGCAAGCCGTACATGCATCCAGCCTCTAGGAGTCATCCACACAAGCCCATGAATTACGATCAGAAATCTTGATCCAGAAAATCAGCACAGTATGCTAGTATTACGCTGATCCTTCTTCGATGGTCGATCAGATGCCTCCTTCTTCTTGATTTGGACTCTTCCAAAGATGAGAAGTAGGAGAAGGAGTCTTAGATGAGACACTCTCAGAAAACTTACAGATGGAGGAAGGGAAGAGATGAACCCAGCAACTCTAGAAGAAGACCTGCTTCTTCTTCTCTTTGCTCTAACCCAGACATCTAGTTTTGTGTCTATTAGATCTCCATGTCCCAAGATTCTTTCTCCTTAATTTTTGGACATCCCAAAGGTATCTTAATTCTCTATAATTTTTGAAAATTTTATGAAAAAATTCATTTTAAATAGAGAGATATGAAGAGTCCTTTTCTAGGTTAAATACCTAGTCAAGGATTATCCAAATAAGGCAAGACAAGGGGCACCCAACTCTTGGGTGTCCCCTCATTTTTCTACCATGGACCACCAGCAAAGGGTGCATATTATGTGCCATAAAAGTCACAAAAGTTCTAAAAAAATCTAAATAAAATCAGTGTCATAAGGAAAGAGTTTTGATTTCCTAAAACTCTATCTCATAGAATTTGAAATCCAAACTAATTCCTACTTTGACTTGATCCACAACCACATTCCATGTAAGAGAGAAAGAGAGGAAAGTTTTGGGAATTCATGAAGACCTGGGAGAGAGAGTTTTGTTGCTCAAAATAAGGGAGAGTGGGCATGGGATAAGAGAGAGTGGGCATGGGGGGCTAAGGTGGCGCAAGGTGGAATCCTAGTCTTACTAGGATTCAATTTATGACTTGTTCAAATTTGATTTCTCAAACCAAATCAAACCAAAATCAAATCAACTTAATTAAAATAGGTCTTAACCTAATTAAGAGCCTAATTTAATTAGATTAAATTAGATTTAAATCTAATTTAATTTTTTAATCAAATTAGAAATTAGGTTGACCCAAGTCCTAATTGAACTAGGACTAGTTTTTTCTGGCACTTGGCTTATCCAATGAACTAATTGAACTTGATTCAATCAAGTCTAAACTAAATCTAATTAAATCATATTCAATTAGACTTAATCTCAGCCTATTGGCTTAATCAAATTAAGTCAATTAGCAATCGAATTGCTAATCGATCCTCTTGCAACACTTGCATTAGATTAAATATCAATCGTATTGATCGTTTAACCCTAGAACAATTCTTAATCATTGATTAACCATCTGATCGGATCATGTACTCTAATGTGTGTGATCTCATAGGTCTGAAGCTAAGTCGGTAGTATAAAAATAAATTTTTGTACCAATCGGAGTGATCATATAGCAATGGTACCCTACGGTTGGATAGATCGAATGTGTAAAACAACATCCTTAGAACCCATACGGATATAGTTTTCATATAATTCATCTCCTTGATCAAAATGCTCATAGGATACCTCAGAGTTCAACTGTCAACTCTAATCAGGTTGTCCACATTGTATTTCAAAATATCAAATCCATCTGATGGATTACCCTGGTCAAGGTTTTGCTAAATTGAAATACAGCAACTCATTCTTCTCCAACTCTTGGAGTGGTCAATCCCATCTTGATCACACTCTGACTTTGTAAGTACTTGACTATACCCAGAAGCCTTTCGTCATTGAATTAGAAATTCAGTTAGTCTAGTACTAAAGCACAGTGAGTTGCTTGCAAGTCACTGAGGCGATCTCAGGTCTAAGGGACACTTATACCTATATTCCATCAGAGACATTCTCGACAGTAGAATGCTCTGAAGTTGATCACGTTCAATGATGATGTAGCCTTACATCTCATCTATATGCTATACCAGTGTCTTCACACTCCTTGATTAAAAGGACAACCAACCCATATGGCCTACAGCGACCTATGCTCGATAGAAGCTGTCATCCTTATTAACAGCCTATCATTTGGTCGTGAATAATTTTAACGACTAATCGATAAATTCTCTCTTTATCAAACCTAAATAGTCCTAAGAACTTCATCGCAACAACGAAGTTCATCAGAAGATGAAAACTTATGATAAAAATATCAATATATTTTATTTATTAACAAATCAATTACAATACAAGGTTGCTCAACCGTCAACAGCTTGACGATTGGCTTTTGGGACATATTTTCATCCACCTTAAGGTGTAGTTCACATGTAATTCAGTCTTTTTATCATGAGTCCTGACTAGATGGCAGGTCATGGATAAATTATCAAATCTCATCATCAGTCATACGATAGATTCGATTAGCTCAAGTCCATTTGTGATCCTCATAAAAACTCTTTTCCATCATCACATTATTATTGCCATAGACTCTCAGACTTAGCCTCTTAAATCTTATAAGACTACTCCTCTCTATCAAGATTGATAGATTCCATCTAGATGCGCATCCTACTCCTATAGTGGACCAACTGTCACCAACATCCACTACAAGGTCTCAATGAGGTCATATTTATGTGTTAGTCATACTCTAACAGCCTCACTGCGAGCAATCATACTATCGCAGGTCAAAAGATTATTCATACAACTACAGTATTAAGACGATCACTGACGATTGAATAGAAATCTAAGTGATCTCTCATATGGTCATGCTCAGTATTAGTTGTTCTTTAATAACTATCCACACTCGTCGCTCAGTGTCTCTGCACTGTAGACTAGAGACTTATTTATCCTGAAGGAAATGATCTGTGTGTCGGTCTATCCGAATTGATCACCATCCTCATGATAATACTATGATTGGGAGCATTTAAAAATTTTATACATATCTCTAATTCTCAATACTTTGAGGATATGTATTGAAATATTAATTCCATTGATGATTCAAGGATACATTACTCTTGAATAAAAATGAAACTTATCTTTTTATTGATCAAATCAATGTATTAAGTATTAAATTATATCCTAAACTTAGTACAATGTGTCAACCATATTAGCTTCTAGGACATACATCTAACAATCTCTCACTTAAGCTAAAGCCAATTGGCCACTAATCTAAGTTCCATCTTCTCAAGGTGGACTTCCATCTTTAGCTGGCTCAATTGCTTTGTCAGTGGATCTACTACATTATTTGTGGAGTCTACTCTTCGCATCTCAATATATTTCTTTTCGAAATAGTTGCATATGATATAGATGAAGGAAAAGAAACCTATTTCTTTGGGTGAATGAAGCAGATGGCCAGGGTTGTATCTAAAAATTTTTTATAACAACTTAATAAAGATTAGATCTTTACCTGATATACAATGGAATAGAAATCAAATCACAAAGATTCTAAATCCAAAGTGTTGCATAGGTTTGAATCCACAAATCCTTACTTCATGCTCACGCCAAACTTCACAGGAAAGTGGGATGAAACCTCAAATTGAAGCACCTTCGTAAGGTAACAAAGGAAGAGAGAGAGGCTCCGGTATGATGCCTCACACCAGCAAGAGGGGATGCCTAAGACACCTTCATGCTGTGGGAAGATGGGAACCCCAAAGGGAACCACGCCAAGGAGAGTGTGATGCCCACTCTACCTTCATGCCTCCTCTCTCTCTCTTTCTCACCTTAGCATACAATCTAATTGTTATGCTGTGATAGTTAGAGGTCCTCTCTATTTATAGATAATTTTCTATGACTTATAAGACTAGGATTCTTAATTCAAATAAGCTTTGAATTAATCCATAACTTATCAAAGGAGTCCTAAGGGAGAAAGGATTGGTGCCTAACTAGGCGCCCTCATACACCCATGCCTACATCCAAGTGTGGGGCGGCAACAACCAGCACCCTACCACCTCTTGGTTGGCCATGAGGAGAGAGAGTCTCAGTAAAAGTGTACTCTAAGAATTTAATCCAAATATGGATCAATTTGAATGTAATTTGAACCTGATTCAAATAAATTTCGAATAGGCTGTCAATCTCAAATTGTTTAGGATTTTTGACCAAATCTAACATGAATTTATGAATCCAATTAAGTCTAATTAAATCAGATCTAATATAAAATTAATTAGCACTTAAATTTAATCTCTCATAGACTCTTTGGATCAAAGATCAAATCTTGTTCATCCCCTGAATTGAACCTGAACCTCATGTCTAGTGCTAGCTAGACATAGTCAACTGTTTAATCCTGTATGACCCATAATTTAATTCTCAATCAAATTAATCTACTTGTTCAATCAAATTATGTACTTTTAAATTGAACATATAGACTTAGGTCAATTCTTTTCTATATTTTTTGATTTTGTATGTGACTCTATAGGTTCGAATACTAAGCCGATGGCACAGGAACTATTTTTTGTATTAATCAAATTTACCATCTAGTAATGGTTTTCGTTGTCTGGATAGGTCGAATTATCGTAACACATATTCAAGAACCTATGTATATAGTTATCGCATAATTCATCCTTTTGATCCTAAATACTTTAGGATGTTCTACGGTTAAACTGTCAACCCTAAAGGATCATCTACATTGTATTCTAACCTTTCAAATCGATTACATAGATTATCCTGATCAAAGTTTTACTAAATTAAAATATGGTGATACATCAGCTCTTGTAATCCGAAGGGATCAATTTTATTTTGATCCACACACAGACTTCGTAAGTACTTGATTGTACCCAGTAGCCTTCCGTCACTACATTAGAAATGCAGATAGTCCGACAGCTAAGCACAGCAAGTTGCTTACAAGTCACTATGGTGATCTCAAATCTGAGAGATACTTATGCCTATATGCTTTGCGAGCTGCTCTTGATAGCAAAGTGCTCAATAGATGAGTCACTTGTTCAGTGATGATGTACTCCTATATTTCATCTATATGCCATACAAGTATCTCCATACTCTTTGGTTAAGAGGACAACTAACCCATATGGCATACACTCGATAAACATCATCATCCTTTAATGATGTATCATTTGGTCACAAATATATTTAAGAACTATACGATAAATCCTCCTTTATCGATTACTTCATAGTTCTAAGGACTTTATCACAATGCAAGAGTTCTAGCAAGGAATATATAACTTTGTAATGAAAGATACCAAAATAACTTTTATTCATTGATTAATAATTTATATACATATTACAAAATGAGTACAATCATCCAAACGATTGGATTTAGGACATATTTCTCAATAACTCTCACTTGAACTAAAGTCATACGGGGCAGTATCTTATACCCATCTTCCACTTATGATTATCAAACTTTTTGATCCTGAGAGCTTTAGTGAAGGGGTCAGCTATGTTCTCCTTTTCATTGATCTTTTGAAGCTCGATGTCACCTCGATCTCATGTACAAGGTGATAGCGATGCAGAATGTGCTTGGTATACTGGTATGATTTTGGTTCTTTCACTTGAGCTATGGCCCTAGTGCTACCATAATACAGCAGAACAGAGCCATCTACAGAGGGTGAAACTCCAAGCTCGGTAATAAACTTTTGCAACCACATCATCTCCTTTGTAGCATCGGATGTAGTAATGTATTCTGCATCGCATACAAAATCGGCCACAGTATGTTGCTTGAAACTCTTCCAGCAAATTATTTTTTCATTTAAAGTAAATACATAGTCCGACATACTTCTGCTGTCATCATGATCTAACTGAAAACTGAAATTAGTATATCCCATAAGTTTCAAGTCAATGTCTCCATTAATAAGCCATTAGTTTGTAGTATTTCTCAAATACTTAAGGATTGTCTTCACAGCCTTCTAATGATTTTTACTTGGATTAGACTGATACCTACTCACTACCCCTAGTGAATATGCCACATCCGATCTCGTACACGTCATGGTGTACATGATAGACCCCACTGTCAAAGCATATTGGATCCTACTCATACGCTCTCTCTCCTAAGGGAATTGTCGGACAATCCTTCTTGAAGAGAGTAATTCCATAGCCTATTGGCAGATAGTATTTCTTAAAATTCTTTATATTGAATCATTTCAATATGGTATCGATGTACGTGGATTGAGATAATCCAAGCAACCTTCTAGATCTATCTCTATAGATCTTCATTCCTAGGATATAAGATGTTTCTCTCAAATCTTTCATAGAGAACTGTGATGAGAGTCATAGATTTACACTCTGCAAAACTGGGATGTCATTTTCTATTAATAGTATATTATCTACATATAGTACAAGAAAGATGACTACATAATCATTAGTCCATTTATAGATGCAAGGCTCTTCTCTGTTCCTAATGAAGTCATATATTTTGATCACTTTATCAAAATATATGTTCCAACTCCTAGATACCTAATTCAGTCCATAGATGGATCTATTTAGTTTGCACACCTTAGATTCATCTGTGGATGTGAACCTTTTAGGTTGTATCATATACACCTCTTCTTTCAGCTTTTCATTTAGAAAAGTGGTTTTGATATCTATTTGTCGGATCTCATAGTCTAAGTATGCTACTATTGTAAGCATAATCTGAATGGACTTGAGCATTGCCATAGGTGAGAATATCTCATCATAGTCAATATCATAATGTTGACGGTAACCTTTGGCAACTAGACAGATTTTATAGGTCTCCACCATTCCATCCATTCCTTTTCTTCTTTTGAAAATTCACTTGCATCCTATAGATTTTATCTCTTCGAGTTGATCAACTAGTGTCCATACACCATTGATCTTCATGGACTTCATCTTGGATTTCATGGGCTCAAGCCACTTCTGGGAGTCGGGCCTTTGTATGGCTTCCATATAGGTGATCGAATTCTCATCATTCTCATCTAGTTTAATAGGATCACTATTTCAAATCAAGAAACCATAGTATCTGTCCGGTTGACACGGTACTCTATCGGATCTCCTTAATGGTGTCTCTACAGGCTTTAGATTTGATTTTCAAATCAAATCCGATTTTATGTGTGTTGGTTCTTCTATCTCATGAACTTTATCAAGTTAAATTTTACTAGCATTAGTTCTTTCTGCAAGAAACTTCTTTTTCAAAAAAATTATCCTATTACTGACGAACACCTTTTGTTCTTCAGCGAGGTAGAAGTAGTACCATTTAGTTTCTTTTAGGTATCCTATGAACAAGCATTTCTCAAATTTTGGTCCATGCTTATCTATCTTTAAATGCTTAACATAAGCTGGATACCCTCAAATCCGAAGGTGTGAGAGTATCCCTTACACCCTGTCCACATCTCATATGGAGTTTTATCGATAGACTTGCTCGAAACCTTGTTAAGAATATAGCGGTCAGTTTCAAGAGCGTATCCCTATAAGGAGATTGACAGATTAGCAAACCCCATCATTGACTGAACCATGTCTAATAGGATTTGATTCCTCCTTTCAGACATCCCATTATGTTGTGATGTTCCAAGAGGGATCCACTGAGAGAGAATCCTATTCTCCTATAGATATGTCAGAAAATCACTAGTGAGGTATTCACCTCCTTGATCTAATCGAAGAGATTTAATGCTCTTCCTGGTTTATTTTCCTACTTCACTACGAAATTGTTTGAACATTTTAAATGATTCAGATTAGTACTTCATAAGGTAGATGTACCCATACCTCGATAGATTGTCTATAAATGTAATGAAATAATAGTATCCTCCTTTAACAGCTATGTTCATAGATCCATATACATCATTATGTATTAGATCTAAAATATCACTGGTTTGTTCACCTTTTCTCTTAAAAGGTGATTTGGTTATCTTACCAAGTAGACAGGATTCACACATCAGTAATGATTCATAATCATTAATTTTAAGGATACCCTCCTTGATTAACCTATCTATACTATTCTTGTTCACATGACCTAGCTTACAATATCAAAGGTAAAAATCACTGGTATTATCTATCCTAGGATATTTGTTCGATATGTACATTACACCAATAGACTGTGATAATATATATATGCCATATTTTAATTATCCATGTATAATTGTGGTATTATTCACAGTGATATCATAAAAATCATCTTTTATTAAAAATTTGAAATCAAGTTTAGCTAAAAGGCCTATAGAGATGACATTCATCAAAAAAGAAGGACAATAATGATACTCATATAACATGATACTATTAGAGTTGAAAACAAGCTGCATAGTTTCTAATGCTAGAACTAAAATAGGGCTTTCATTTCCAACATTCAGGAACCGCTCACCTTCTCTAAATTTCCTACTGACTTACAGTCCTTGCAATAAATTGTAAATATTAATTGGACTTTCAGTATCCAATACCTAGGTTGTAGTATCACAAACAGAGAAATTACTAGGAGTTATCATATAAGTATTTTATGAAGCAACCGATTTCTTGATTCTATTGTTCTTAGGTCTGTTCAGATCAACGAAAGCTATATAAGCCGGATAATTCTTTTTTCAATGATCCAATTTCTTACAAAAGAAGTATTCTGCCTGGCTCTTATCGACTTTTGACTTTTGACTTTGCTTTGGCTTGGGATGGTAACACGATATTTCTGCACATTCTTCTTCTTTCCTCTCTAGAGGATTGACGACCGACAGATGAACCTCCCACTATATGCATCGGCTCCTTCTGGAGCTGATAGTCCTTCTCGAATGTCTGCAGCAATCCTAGCAAACCATGATAGTTCATTGCAATCTTGGTCATTCTATAATGACTCAAGAAGGGTAGGTAGGATTTTGATAGCAAATTGAGGATAGCATCCTTACCTAACTGTTCATGTAACAGAAAGTCAAGTTTTCTTAAGCATTCAATCTGCTTGATCATGTACAATACATGATCAGTGACTGATGCCCAAGCTTGCATACGGGCATTGAATACTGCGTAGAAGGTTTTATATCTCTCTGCATCCTTAGGGATGCCGAAGGACTCATTCAATATTTGAATCATATCCTCTGGTTGTGCATTCTTGAACTTATGGCTAAGTTCGTCATTCATGGCTACCCTAATAATACAACACACCATCGTGCAGTTACTGAGCCACTTCAAATAAATGTCTCTCGCAGCATGGGGTGCATTGACAATAGATTCTTCAGGTGGTGGATTTCTAAGCATGTATAAGATCCTCTCATACTCTCGGACGATCTTCAACTTTCGATAGCAGCTATCAAAGTTGGGTTTGGTAAATTTTATCATTGTCCAATAGTGAACGGAGCGATAGTATGTTGGCCATAGCTGAAAAGAAGAAACATAAACCTATTAGTATATGAATTATTTTAATTCTAAAGATATAAACTTTAGTCTAAAGGTTCTTCTACTATTTTATATGAATTGATAGTCTCTACCTCTAATTTAAGAAATTATATTAATTTCTTAGCAGGTACTAGAATCTACACAGACTGCATTCAGATCCGAGTGTGGCTCGACTAATCTTAGTGCATCCATAGGTAAGTTCATAATCAATTATTTCTCTAAACAACTTATAGCAATTTGATTTTATCCTAGGCATATCTTCAGCAGGCGTGTGGTGCCTCCACTGCTAATCATGCTTAGGTCCAACTATTAACATGACTACACCAAATGCATCCAACAAATGAATGTTCAGATCCAAGTGTGACTTGACCAACCTGAGCATTGATCTGAAGGGCACAATAAGCGTGTGGTGCCTGCAATGCCTATTTAAAATATTGAACTCATTATTATGTACCTTAATGGGAGGCTATAAACAAGTTATCTTTATAACTGTATCATTTTAATGACCTAATAATTTAAAAAATTTGATTTAATTGATTTGAGAATAAGAGAAAAAATTGATCTACAAGTCGTAAATCCTCCTATTGACTTCACCAAGTCATATAGAGGATTAGACACAAGCTGGTCTAAAGACATCTAAATCAGTCATACTGATTTATCTTAATGGCATGGGTTAGCTCGAATTGACTAGTGATCTAATCAAAACATAATCTACCATATTGGTCAGATAAGTGAGATCAGTGGGAGGGATATGCCATTAACTTATCGTAGACGTCATTTAGGTGAGTAGCTCTCAATTAATAACCACTTGATCAAAACTGCTAAACTTATCTTAGACATTAACTGGTTAATTAGTTTTGATTTGGTTCACCAGAAGATTCAAGCTCAACCACTGAGCCATGATTATGGTCCATTTAGTAAGGTCAAAAATATGAACTTGATCAAGCTTCAACTATTGAGGTTGATCTAGAGAAATTCAGATCTAATCTAATTCAACTCTTGGTTAGATTTAACCAATTTCTCTATTTAGTCCATATTTATTTCTAACCCTAGATCTAACTCAATAGAAGGACCTGATTCATGCTAACCCATTACCCATCGATCTATGTGGTATCTTAGTAATCTTCAATTTTTAAATCTAGATCATTTAAATTTAATTTTAAATTAAGTGTATAAAATATGTGTTTCAGTTTATAGAACTATTCTATTAGGATTTCAAGTGAAGCATACTATATGTTTCATATCATGAAAATAAATTTTTATATCAATATTTAATAATTAAATATACATAAGTGTGATCTAAACTTTATACATACATCACATATATCTAAACTTTATACATAAGTTTATATCTAAACTTTTTAGATCACTACCGATTACATCTAATATAATATACTTTTTAGATTTTAAAATAATTTTTTTATATTTGAATCATAAATTATTTTAGATCTAATCTAAACTTATTTATCATCAAAATAATTTATAAAAAACTATTCCCTCTTCTTCTTTATGAAATCGAATCATAATGACACCTCTAAACGTCATAAGAAAATCCATCGAATGGGCAAGAGAGGGAGATTAATCTCTTCTATCTCTTATGATCGAATGGTTTGGTGATCTCATCAATCCAAGTACTGAGCTACTAAGAACTAACATCTTATTTCAAATAAGATTACATCAACATACAATTTGACAAAATATTTTATGTCATGAACATAACTTTGATCTCATCAACCATATTCTTCATCTAATCTAATCAGATTTGATGTATCATATACATCATATCAGATCTAAAATATATCTTATATTGATTATAAGATATCAAATTCAAATCTAAAATCTTATAGAAAATTAACTAGATGCACATATGAACATATAAAGATTAATTTTTTTGTTAGATCTATTTTGATGTTGTGTAGAATTTTGTTAGAAATCAGATATTAAAATCTTTCAAAATAGATTTAATTTAGATCTGAAATAAGTCTAACTTTATAACTAAAATAATAATATTAAAATTTTATTAAAACTAATTTAAAATAAATTTTAAATTAGGTTGTTATTTCAATAAAATTTAGTAATAAAAAAAATTATGTTATAACAACTTATAACAAATCTTAACCAACTATTGATTAGGTTCTTGTAATCTAATCAAAATCAGATCATAAATTTTATTTAAATAGATCTAAACTAGATTTAATATTTAACATAAAATTTACTTTTATATAATATATAAATAAATCAAAAAAAAAAATAATTATACATCTATATATCAAAGCCTGGCTTTGATACCAATTGAAAGGAAAAGAAACCTATTTCTTTGGACGAATGAAGTGGATAGCCAGGGTTGCATCTAAAAATTTTTTATAATAACTTAATAAATATTAGATCTTTATCTGATATGTAGTAGAATAGGAATTAAATCTCAAAGATTCTGAATCCAAAGCCTCGTATAGGTTTGAATCTACAAATCCTCTATTTCACACACATGCCAAACTTCGCAGGAAAGTGGGATGAAGTCTTAGATTGAAGCACCTTTGCAAGACAACAAAGAAAGGGAGAGAGGCTCTAGTGTGATGCCTCATACCAGCAAGAGGGGACACACAAGAAATCTTCATGCCGTGGGAAGATGGGATGCCCAAAGGGAACCATGCTAAGGAGGGAGTGACGCCCACTCTACCTTCACACCTCCTCTCTCTCTCTCTTTTTCACCTTACCATACAATCTAATTGTTATGCCATGATAGTTAGAGGTCTTCTCTATTTATAGATGATTTTTTATGACCCATAAGACTAGAATTCTTAATTCAAATAGGCTTTAAATTAATCCATAACTTATCAAAGGAGTCCTAAGGGAGAAAGGATTGGCGCCAAACTAGGTGCCCTCATGCACCCATGCTTACACCCAAGTGTGAGGCGGCAACAACCAGCACCTCACCATCTCTTGATCGACATGAGGAGAGAGAGTCCCAGTAAAAGTGGACTCTAAGGATCTAATCCAAATATGGGTTGATTAGAATGCAATTGGAACCTTATTCGAATCAATTTCGAATAGGCTGTCAATCCCAAACTGTTTAAGATTTAAGATCAAGTCTAACTTAGATTTATGAATCCAATTAAGTCTAATTAAATTAGATCTAATTTAAAATTAATTAGCACTTAAATTTAATCTCTCATGGACTCCTTAGATCAAAGATCAAATCTCGTTCATCCCTAGAATTAAGCCTGAACCTCATCTCTAGTGTTTGCTAGACATAGTCAACTGTTTAATCCTGTATGACTCATAACTTAATTCTCAATCAAGTTAATCTACTTGTTCAATCAAATCATGTACTTTCAAATTGAATATATAGATTTAGATCAATTTTTTCTTATGTTGCTTGATTTTATGAATGACTTTATAGGTTCGAACACTAAGTCAGTAGCACAGAAATCATTTTCTATATTAATGAAAGTTACTATCTAACAATGATTTCTGATGTCCAGATAGGTTGAATTATCGTAAGGCAATATTCAAGAACCTATGCATATGGTTACCACATAATTCATCTCTTTGACCCTGATTGCTCTAGGATGTTTTAGGGTTAAACTGTCAATCCTGAAGGATCATCCACATTGTATTCCAACTTTTCAAATCCATCACATGGATTATCTTGATCAAGATTTTACTTAATTAAAATATGATGATGTATCAACTCCTATAATCCGGACAGGTCAATTCCATCATGATCCATACACAAACTTCGTAAGTATTTGACTGTACCCAGTAGCCTTCCGTCATTGCATTAGAAATACAAATAGTCTAGAATCAAAGTATAGTGAGCTGCTTATAAGTCACTATGGTAATCTCAGATCTGAGGGACACTTATGTCCATATTTTTTGTGAGCTACTCTTGACAGTAGAGTGTTTAGTAGGTGAGTCATTTGTTCAATGATGATGTACTCCTACATCTCATCTGTACACCATATCAGTGTCTGCATACTCTTTGGTTGAGAGGACAACCAACCCATATGGCACACAATGACCTTTACTCGATAAACATCATCATCCTTTAATGACATATCATTTGGTCGCAAACATGTTTAAGAACTATACAATAAATTTTTTTTTATCAATTACTTCATAGTTTCAAAGACTTCATCACAACACAAGAGTTCTAGCAAGGAAGATGTAACTTTATGATGAAAGATGCCAAAATAACTTTATTTATTGATTAATAATTTATATATATATTATAAAATGAGTACAATCATCCAAACGATTGGCTTTTGGACATACTTCTCAACAATAGAATCACCGCTCGATATGCTTTGATTTCTGATGAGACCTTGACTCCTTAACAAGTGCTGTGGCTACATTATTGTCACAATAAAGTGGTATGACATCCGATGTCATAATCCCAAGCTCCATGATGAACTTTTCGAATCAGAAGCCTACCTTTTCAGCATCCAAAATAGCAATATATATTCAGTTTCTATAGTCGAATCCTCTATGATGGGTTGCTTGAAACTCTTCTAGCTGACTGCACCACCATTGCATGTGAACACATATCCTGATGTAGACTTTCTATCATTAAGATCAGACATAAAGTCTGAATAAGTATACTCTTCAACTCATAATTCAGAACTTTCTTCAAAGATTAAGAACAAATTTTTAGTTCTTCTCAAGTACTTAAGGATGTTCTTCATAGCTATCCAGTACTCCTCATTTGGATTCGACCGATACCTACTCGTGACACTCACAATAAGGACAATATCAGGTCGAGTACACAGTATGATACACATGAGGCTCCCTATGGCCGAGGCATAAAGAATCCTACTCAGGTGCTGAACTTTCTCAGATGTGGTCGAACACATTATCTTGGAAGGACGAATACCATGCCTAAGAGGTAAGAGTCATCTTTTAGAGTTTTTCATATTGAACTTCTTTAGCACTTTCTTTATGTACAGTTTTTATGACAAGCCTAGCATTCTTTTAGATCTATCCTTATAGATTTTTATTCCAAAAATATAGGATGCTTCCCCTAGATCTTTTATAGAAAATTTTTTGGACAACCATCTTTTGATCGTGGTCAGCATAGGAATATCATTTTCAATAAGAAAAATATTATCCACGTACAATATGAAGAATGTTATTACACTCCCACTAATCTTTTTGTATATATAAGGTTCCTCTTCATTCTTGATGAAATAAAACGATTTGATTGCTTCATCAAAATGAAGGTTCCAACTTCAAGAAGCTTGCTTTAATCCATATATAGATCTTTATAGCTTGCAGACTCGATGATCACCATCACCTGATGTGAGGCCTAAAGATTGCTCCATATAGATATCTTCCTCAAGATATCCATTCAATAAAGTAGTTTTCACATCAATTTGCAAGATTTCATAATCATAATAAGCTATAACAGTAAGCAGAGTATAGATGGATTTCAGCATGGCTATGGACGAAAAAGTTTTTTGATAGTTAATGTCTTCGTGTTGACTGTAACCTTTTACCACGAGCCTAGCTTTATAGGTCTCTACCTTACCATCAGCATCTATTTTTTTTTTTGTAGATCCATTTACACCCAATAGGTACTATACCCTTGAGTGGATCTACTAAGGTCCACACTTGATTCGAGTGTATCGAGTCAATTTCTGACTTCATTGCATCAAATTCTTTTCTCAAAATTATGTCAGACATCGTCTCGTGAAAGATATTAGGATCATCACCATGACCCTTATCTCCCATAAGAAATATTTTCTCTATTTTCTCTGTAAGCATACCCATGTACCTTTTAGGAGGTCAGGAGATCCTACTAGATCTACGAGGTGGTGGAGGAACATCAACTACTGACTCATGAATAATGAGTTTCTAAGGATCCATAGCTCTTTGCTCTTTAGAGATTTTCTCTTTAAGCTCAACTAACCTCCCACTGCCACCATCCTAGATAAACTATTTTTCTAAGAATATGGTACTCTGACTCATAATCACATTATGATCTTATCGAAAGTAGATGTAGTATCCCATTGATTCTTTTGGATATTCTATAAAACAAGCTATTACAGATCTATCCTCTAGTTTATCAGCCATCTGTCTTTTGACATAGGTCAGACATCCTCAAATCTTAAGATAATCTAGACTCGACTTCTTACCATGCCATATCTCATATGGTGTGGTAGGAATAGATTTTAATAGAATCCTATTCAATAAATAAATTATAGTTAACAAGACATGTCCCCAAAGAAATAAGAGTAAATCAGTGAAGCTCATTATAGACTTGACCATATCTAATAGGGTCCTATTCCTCCTTTCAAATATTCTGTTGAGCTGAGGTGTTGTAGGAGGAGTCCATTAAGAGATTATGCTGTTGTCCTCAAGATATCCAAAAATTTTTTGACTAAGGTATTCACCTCGTCGATTAAATCGAAGAATCTTAATGGGTTGTCTGTTTATTTTTCTACTTTATTTATAAATTGTTTGAACTTTTCAAAAGCTTCAAATTTATGTTTCATCAGATACACATATCCATATCATGACAGATCATTAATAAAGATGATGAAGTAGCTATAACCACTCTTAGCCTGTAGATCAAATGGCCCACACACGTTGGTGTATACTAGGGCAAGTAACTTGATGGTCCTTTTTCCATGTCCTACAAAGAGTAACTTAGCCATTTTTTCTTGAAGACAAAATTCACAAGCTGTGTACGACTTTGAATCAAAGGAGCCAAGGATCCCATCCTTGTTTAGTTTATTTATCTTGTCCTCTCTAATACGGTCTAGTCTATGATGCCATAAGTATTTTTTATTAATTTTATCTCTGGATCTCTTTTGATCTACGACACTCACTACTTGCTCATTTAAATTTACATTCACATTAATATGCAAGTGATAAAGACTATCAATTAAAAAATCATGTACAACCAATTTATTTTATAAATAAATAGAATAAAAGTCTTTATTAAAATTAAAATCAAAACCATCCTGTGCTAGTACAGATATGAAAATCAAATTTTGACTAGCTATAAAAATAAAATAATAGTCTTTCCAATCTAATCTACATCCTGACAGTAATCAAAGAGGATAAGTGCCAACAGCTTCTGTAGCAACTTTTGCTCTATAGCCGATCCAAAGGATTATGTCACCTTCCCTCAACCTCCTACTTTCTCTTAGATCCTACATTGAAGTACATATATGAGCACTCGAATCAGAGTCTAATATCCAACTAGAAGTAGAAGAAATCGTAAGGTTAGATTCAATTATGAGCATACCTTCTGAAGGTTGGTCATCCTTTTTGATCTTCAAGCCAGGTAGAATGGATAGTTCCTCCTTCAATGGCCTTCAGAATCATAGTGAAAATACTTTTTCTTTGCTTTAACCTTCTTCGAAACGTCCTTCTTTGGCTTGTTCTCTTTCTTCTACTTCTTTATGGATTTACTTTTCTTCTTCCAACCAAACTTTCTCTTGGATGAAGAAGTCTGCTCCACAGTGAGAACAGTATCCCTTGAACTCTTTAAGATTCTCTCAGTAGTGACCAACATGTTACCAGTTTGGGTATGGTGCAATCAAGTTTGTTCATATGAAAATTTATAATAAATTGACTATATGAACTCGTAAGGGATTGAAGGATCAAATCCATCTGTAATTTCTTTTGCATATTAAGCTCGAGCTTCTCAAGCTCCTTAATATCCTTGATCACTATCATATAGTGCTCATGGACTGACTATCATTCATGCATCTTCAGATTGAAGAGTCTCTTGGATACTTCGAAGCACGCTGTGCGGCTTTGCTCACCATACAACTCTTGTAGGTGAGTGATCATAGCCTTGGCAGTGGGCATATGCTCATGCTGGCTCTGCAACTCATTTGATATGGAAGCCAGCACATAGCTCTTAACCCGATTATCTTCATCCATCCATTTTTTATATGCTATTTTTTGTTTAGTAGTTGGACGGTTTGATAACACTAGGGTTCCTAGTCAAGTACATGGCCTAATTTTTTAGAAATCAAGATAATCCTGAGGTTTCTAAGTTAGTCTTCATAATTAGTTCTGATCAAATAATTGGACTCAAGGATGTGGGCTAGAGGATTTGAAGCTGACATTGTTTAACTACGAGAGTAGAGATTCAAGTTAGACTTTTGTACTTTAAATTTATATTTGCTTTAGAGATTTTAAGATGCAAACAATAACTTTCACTATTTTTTCAGATCCCTCCACTCTCTGAATGAAAAACGAAAATCATAATGTGACAACTAAATTTTTAGTGGATACTGCGGTCCCACCGATACCATGCACCTCACCTAACAGTTATTGGTAATACGCACATTGATGCATGGACAACCTTTTGCCCAGATGCTTCTCTAAGTATGTTGCAGCCATTCAATCTCTAAGTTATATAGGCTCACCTAACAGTTATTGACCACACTTCTTAGTCAAATCCGACCCACCATTCACAAGTAAGTGCAAAGCCATCATTGGAACCCTCACCTAACAGTTATTGGGCCCAATCCCATCCTTATCCTGGAGTAACTCTATAGAGTGGTTGCATATTTTCGGTACAACTGAACCACTGTGACCAGCTGAGAATAATCAATATCAGTACTATGTCCGTACATCTACAACAGTGGATAACCTATGGACTTAATATTTATAAAAAGATTTAGATTTAGGTTTCATCTAATCAGTAATCATATAACTGATCTAATTGGCATGGGCTAAACCAAACCATCAAGCAACCTTATTCAAGACTCAATCTTCTAAATTGATCAGATAAGTAGAGATTGGTGGGGTCCCTCCATTGCTTTTTTTAGACATCAATAAATTGATCAGATCAATGAATAAAATTAATTAAATAATCACCTCTCAATTACTTGTCTTAGACATCAATAGGTTATTGATCCAAATAGGTTAGCTTAAGCAAATCAGGCTCAAGCCATCAAGTTGAATTAGGTCCTTAGGTTAATCGACTCTACATATGAAATTTAATCGATTTGATCAACAATAATTGTATGATCTTAAATTTAATTGACCTAATCTTAATCAATACTTGACTCAGTTTGATCAATTACTTAATCGAATTAGATCCATTATGTTTAAATCAAAAATCCTAGATGTAATCTAATTACGTGACCTAATTTTTGATTTTTCTATAACCAAAATCCTCATGCGCAAGTATAAATTTTAGATTTTAAAATTAAATTTTAGATCCAAATTTTTTGCATAAAAATTAAATTTTAAATTATAAAATTAATTTTTAGATTTAACATACAAGTATATATCTCATATATGTATGTAAAATTCAGATCTAAACAAAAATTTAGATCATAACATGATATCATATATTTCATACATAAATTATGAATCATATTGAAACTAATTTTTAGATCTAAATATACCATCATATATCTCATATATGAATTATAAATTAAGTTAAATTAATTTTTAAATTTATGCATGCATCTATATATCACATATACATAAACTAGAAACCTATCTAGAATAAATTTCAGATCTATACATGCCTTCATATATCGAATATATGATCAAAAAATTAAATTTAAAATAAATTTTAGATTCAAAGCTATCATCTATACATCTCATATATCAAGAAAAATTAAATTTTGGAACTCTTTTCAAAAATATGTATGTCAATTTCATGCATATAAAATTCATCACTTTGATACCACTTTTGAAATTTCATGTAGAGGCATGCATGTGTGTTGTAATTTTTTTTATAAATAATGTAGCATAATAGAAGATTAAAATATTTTTAATATAAATTATATTTGTATAAAATATAGAATATATGGATCTACTTCATATGCTGAAATTGAACACATATTAAATTTTATACTGAAATTAAATATGTGATCGAATCACATACCTATTTCGAAATTTCTTTCTTCAAATCTAAATTTGAAAGAGAGTAAGTTCTCCCTTAGTCATGCAAGTGCTCGGCCTCTATAGGTATTCACTCAGAATCAGCCTGAAATAGCCTTCTTTGGTGTTGATATTTTTTTTTCAAGAACAATCACCCTGTGAATCTAAATGAAGACTGGATCGCAATCAATTCTTTGATCTTTTTCTTGATTTTTTTCTTCTCTTCTTCCCTTGCTTTTCTTTTCTTGATTATGAAGTAATCATGATCTGAAAATTAGCAAAGAAAAGGAGACACCCAAGCTCCTCTTGGATGTGAAGATGGAGGATGCCTAACTTTTTTGGAAATTAAATCCTGAAAGAAGAGTGCTCTATAAGCCAATTGCAAGTGTGTTGCGATAGGACTTTTCTTTATAATTTTTTAACTTATGTAATGATATTTATTATTTATATTGATTCATCATTTTAGCTACATCTTATTATGTCTAAGATTATGATGAACCTCAAAGATTAGGGCAATGATTTTAGGAGACATGAATGGGTCATGCTAGTGAGACCTAAAACTCTAAAATCCTAATCTTAAATATTTCTGATCGTAGGAGCATTGAGTCAGGATCAATGTTCTGGATAGACTGGCACATCCTATGTATGCTTGATGGAAAGGGTGGCAGATCTCACAAGCCACCTGTGTGGGACACTAATACAAGGATGTTGGTGCTCATTTAAAAATGAGTCCACTAAATTGACTTGATGAAAGAAAATATCTTATGAAAGTCTTACTTATATATCAAAGATGATTCTCTAAGTGAGAGTTGTGCAAGTGATCCTTAGACCTGAGATCACCATAAAATCTTATGCACATGAACTCATATTTTAGTTCAAACCCAGGCATGGCATTAAGACATGAACGGGATGTTCTAAAAATGGTGGAGTGTGTATGAAGGTTATGAATAGGTTAACATGAAATCGATCACTCCTAGTAAGAGGAGATCGCATCCTGTATACTCTCATTCTTAGATGACTTGGAAAAATTTTTTTGGCCAAAAGCAGGAAGGAGATTAGAAAATTTTTTTAATGCTTCATCATTGGAGTCATCACTAGTTAATTGAGAATCGATATGAATATATGTTTGAGTTTGACATGGTTCTATACTCATGAACATATTCAGGGTGCAGGGATGATCGAAGGATTGAATTGTACGGTAACTTGCCACTGAAAGGTATATTTGGTATTTTCATCAAATTCTACATCTTTTGGGTAGTCATGATACATTGCTAGACATCAATCTTGACTTGTAGATTGGATCAAATTAAAGAGTTTAATATGATAGTAAATTAGAAAGGATTTTAATTGTTGAACACGAGTTAGCTCGATTGGACCTAAATCGGTTAGATTGAAATCTAATCAAAATTAATCAACTTGTTCCTAGACCTATTATTATCTAGATATGGAATACAATGGGTCACACAATATGAAAATTGGCTAAGGATCCTTTTGATAAGGTTGATTGGAATTTTGGAATCAATCAGGGTTCTCAGTAAACATGCTAGCACGTGTGGGAACCCTAGCTCCTTGGAAGATCAATTTGGTCTCATCCCTTGCAAATTGGCTAGCCCAATTTGGTGGACATTTGGGTCTAGTTGTGCCACCTGGAAGCAGCCTAAATTGAGGCATCACATCTTATTTTAACACCATATATGAAGAGTCTAAATTATGGAGGACTCTTGGTGCCAAACACCTCTTAGCATGCGCGTGTTGGCGTGAGCAGAAGGAAGAGTCCTTCTGGCATGGGATTTGGATGCACACGGGTGGCCCTAGTTACCCTCCATCTTTTGCTACATATCTTATAGTATAAGATAAAATTTTTTTGGATTAAATTGGGTGGAGAAAAATTGGAAACAAGAATGGTCTCTCGCATGCGCATGTTGAAGCATCGCATCTCTCCATAGTTTGGAGAGTCCTTCTATAAATCAAACTATTTTAATTTGAAATTTCTCTTATTAGATTTTATTCTACATTTGATCTGTTATTTTATGGATAATTTTTTGGAATTTTTCTAGACTTATCAGGATGCTTATCAGATGCCAAAACTTCTTCTCACATGCGTGCACATGATGATAAGGTATTCACGTGAAGAAGTGCAAGGATCACATCCTTCTATGAGTTTTTTTGTTTCTTATCAAGTTTTCTAGAAATAAAATCAAGTTCTCTATCCACATGGACTTTTCTAGATTTTTTTGATTTGAGAAGGGATGCAAAAACATCCCTTCTCTGGTCACGCATGCAGGTGGGTGTGATGATCGACGTATCATTAATAAGAGTCCTTCTGCTTGAACTCTTATCTCTAATAATCATATTAGATAGGCCTCTTGGATGAGGCATGTCCCTCCATTTTGGTACCCCTCTAATGGCTATAAAAGGGCCTGGGCGTTGGGTGTCCGATGCAATTTAGAAAGCTTTTCAATTTCTCTCCGTTGCTCTCTCTTCTTTCTTACAACCTATCTTAGTTTTAGGACAAGACTTTGGGATTTAAGACAAAGCCTTATCTGATCCAAAAAAGAGTTGAAAAGATCCTAAAGAAGGAAAATCAAAAGTTCAGAAGAAGATCTAAGGGGGTCGAGTCAGGTTCTTGAAAAAATCTGATCGATACAAGGCTAGTCGAGTTCTAGAGGCTAGAACTCTTAAAGTAAGATGAAGGAGGAGCATTGTCTTTGATTCAATTTTTGTGTGGATCACCATTAGAGAGCGAATACTTGGACACCTTATGAAAATTTGGATTAATGCTATAGGTATTCTTTTTATCCAAGTTTACATTAATTATACTTTGATTGATATAGTCAAGGATTTTTAGGTATTAGGATTTTCGGTGCATCAGGTGTTTTAAATAAATTTTTTA
Source organism: Elaeis guineensis (assembly GCF_000442705.2). Taxonomy (NCBI): domain Eukaryota; kingdom Viridiplantae; phylum Streptophyta; class Magnoliopsida; order Arecales; family Arecaceae; genus Elaeis; species Elaeis guineensis. The sequence continues at coordinate 53,660,488 of NC_026004.2, forward strand.
AACATCGAACCTTTCTGCTATGCTACCAAAACCCAACAGTGGTATCAGAGCCTATCTTGATTTATATAATCAAAGGTCAAAATATTGTCTTGATTGTGATCAAGCATGAGTTTTTGGTTTGGTTCAAGTCGGGTTAATGGTTGAACCCAATTGAACATCCGAACTCTAATATATCTTAGAGATATATTTTAGATACATAATATTAAATGCATGATGTATGCATAAAATCTTTCTTAGTAGCTTAGTACTCAAATTGGAGTTCATCACTAGGCCATCTGATCATAAGAGCAAATAAGGTTCAATGACTCTCTTTTTTCATTCCATGGGATACTCTTATGGAGTGTAGGGATGCCACTATAATGTCCCAAGAAAAAGAACCATAAAAAGAGTATCTTATATTTGTGTATATGATATGGTATGATCATGTTGTATGATTATGTTTTCATATCTTAGAGATATGATTAGATACCATGTTTAGTTGTTATGTTTATAAAGATACAACTATAATGTGTATCATTATAATTGATTGAATAAAAATATGCATGAGACCATTAAAGCTCTCATAAAAATTATATTAAGTCATAGTATTGTGAACCAGTAGCTGATCTATTTTTGGAATTGATTAATCATTTGGTGTCGAAGAAGTATTTCAAGTACGGTGGTTCTTTAATTGATTTCGTTTGCTGGTCTGGCCAATTTATTAGTGTCTAAGAAAAGCAACGGGAGGATCCCCACCAATTTTAATACTTTTCTGACCAATTAGATTAGTTTAAATTTTGAATGAAGGTTGCTCAATATTTTGAACACTACATATGCCTTCCTTCATGTCTAGTCAATATCCTGTCAAAAACTATAGTAGGCTTATTGTGATATCCACAAGGCTTGCTATGGGGATTGATGTGGGTTTGTCTTGATGCATATGAGATATTTTATGGCATATTTTGGATATATTACTTTATTGTGATATCCACAAGGATAGTATTTTTTAGATATGACTGTATGAAAATGAAGGATCTGGCTTAACTAAAAATACTATAGTTTGTTGTGATATCCACAAGGCTATGAGTATTTTTAAAGGCAAGGATTATTTTGAGAATTACATGAGATGCAATTGGATAGATTTTCCTACTTTTGAACTAATTGAGGTTTGTTGTGACATCCACAAGGCTTCATTGAGGGATTAGGGTCTCAACCCCATTAAGAAATCATATTAGGATTTCTCATTTACCATAGGAGAGGGCTATGGTATCCAACAAAGTAGTGGGAGACATAACTAATTAAAAAACTTCATCTAGTTATGCATGTCAAACATGAGTGGTCTACTTATACTATTGTTATTTAAATCTACATTATGGCTTCTTTATTTTCACTGCATAAAATCATGTTGATCGATCCAAACTATGTGGATTGGTTGAGAAACATATAAATTAAGTTCATATCGGAGAAGAACTCTGATGTTTTGGATATTCTTGACCTTAGATCAATCAGTAATAATGAGAAGGCAAAAGATATTCTTTTGGATATTATCTATTCATTTTGTGATAAATTTTGACATAGAGAGAATAATTGCAAGAATTATCTTGCAAGATTGAAGCAGGATGCAAGTATAGCACTAAAAGGTGTGTATATGATGCAAACCTAACTTCTATTGAGTGACTCAGACTTTGATACTTGGATATTGGATACCGCCTATGGATCGTATATTGGTAATTCATTATAGCAACTACAGAATATCAAAGGTCTAAAAAGAGGTGACCTTGAGCTTTATGGCGCAAGTGGAGAGTCCATTAGCACAGAGACTATGGGAACCTGTATGCTTGATTTACTTTCGAACAAAATTTAAGAATTGAAAGACTGTTATTACATGCCAAAGGTCATTAGAAATATTATTTCTATACTTTTGTTGTTAAAATAAGGTTATGAAATAAGACAAATAGAAAATAGATGCTCTATTTTCTTTTCTAATAAATTTTATAAAAATAATTATATTGATAACAATCTTTTTAGTCTTGCACTCAATGAAAATATTTTTCATATTGAAAGAAATATGAAAAAAAAGAGAGAAGATGTGAATATCACATATCTCTAGCATTGTCATCTTGGTCATATTAGTGAGTTAAAGATAAACAAATTATATAAAAATTTTTTTTTTGACCCATATGATTATAAATCATTAGGAACTTGTGAATCTTGTCTCATAGGTAAGATGATCAAGACTCCATTTTTTGGATATGGAGAGAGGGCAAATGAATTGTTAGCCCTACTACATATGTATGTGGACTGATGACAACTCAGGCTAGAAGAAGATACTCTTATTTTATCACCTTTACAAATGATCTATCAAGGCTCGGATATATATATCTTATAAAATATAAATTTGAAGTCTTTGATAAGTTTAAGGAGTATCAATGTATGGTCGAAAAATAAATTAAAAAAAATATTAAAGTTCTTCGATTTGATCGAGGAGGAGAATACTTATCCAGTAAATTTTTGGATCATCTTAAAAGCAAAGGTATTCTCTTTGAATGAACCCCTCCTTATACACCCCAGTTAAATGGTATAGCTGTGATAGCCCAGCCCAGCCAGTCGATCAAAGCCCAAAAAAAAAAAAAAAAAAAAAAAAAAAAAAAAAAAATAGAGCAACCGGGAAGAAGACTCCCGGTAGGAGTCTTCTTCTCCGGCGATTCTCGGGCAAATTAGGACTCCTAGGACCCCTCGGAGTCCTAGGGTCCTCTATAAGAAGATCCTCTCCCTCTTGAGACCGATCATTGGCTTCCTCCCTCTCTCTTTCTCTCCGATTTCCTCGAATTAGAGCCGCGGACACCGTTCGACTCTCACCGTAATTGCTCGCCGGCGAGGTCTCCGGAGGCTGAGGTAAGTCTCCTTCTTCTTCCCTTCCTTCTTTCCCTTCCTCCCATGCTTCTTTGCGCGGCTGCCGGCGACGAGAGTCGCCGATTTCCGAACGGGAAAGAGACCCTGTTTTTGAGCTTTTTTCTTTGGATTTTCCGGCGCCGGCGATCGAAATTGATCGCCGGCCACGCCCCTCCGTAACCGGGGGAGTGGCCCCCGTCGGCCGCCGGCCTCCACCGCGGCGGCCGTGGCCTGAACGGCCCGGCAAAACATGCCTCTGTTCCGGCGTGGGAAGAACCAGGAAAAGAAAAAGAAAAAGAAAAGAAGAAGGAAAAGAAAAGAAAAAGAAAAGAAAAAGAAGAAAAAGAAAAAGAAAAAAAAAGAAAAAGAAAAAAAAATAGAAAAAGAAAGAAGAAAAATAAAATAATAATAATATAATAATAATAATAGGATTTTCTCTCCTCTCTCTTCCATGAAGAAAAAAAAAAAAAAAAAAAAGAAAAAGAAAAGAAAAAAAGAAAAGAAAAGAAAAGAAAAATTATTAAATTAATTAATAAATAATGATATAAATAATAAAATATGAGAAAGAGAGTTTCTCTCTCTTCCCTCTCTCTCTCTTCAGCCTGAACTAGTATTTTCTCTCTCTAGAATTAGACTTTCTCTCTCTAGAATCCTCTCTCTAGATTATTTCTCTCTCCTAAGATTTTTAAAATTTTGAGAAGAATGATGATGAATTTAAATAATCTTCGTGATGGATTTTTGATCTGTGATCGTCGGACGGTACACCGACATCCACTTTGATCAGATCAAGTATTTTTAGATTTTATTTCTCATGATCTTATCAAATTGTCCACATGATAATTTTAGCATGATTTGATATGATCGATCAGAATTTGTTGAATCATATTGTCTGAAGAATTCAAGATGAATTTTCTCTCTCTAGAATTTTCTCTCTCTAAAATATTCTCTCTCTTGATTGATTCTCTCTCTAAAAAAAAGATTAGTGAATGAAGAAATTTTTTTTAATAAGTCTGATCTGATTCTAATGAAGAATCCTGATCCATGATTGTCAGACAACGTACTGGCACCTACTCTAATCAGACCATGAATCTTTAGATTTGATCATCCATGATTCCGATCTAGCCATGACTTGATTTGATCACATTGATTTCACCAATCGAGATATTGGACCCATCGTAATGTTGGATTGTGTCACCTGATCAATTCGAATTGTACCTCATGAATTCTCTCTCCTCTGATTTTCTCTCTCTACTTGATTTTATGAAATCGATGAAGAAACCTCGATCCTATCATTTCGAATCCGATTTGATCTGATAGTCAAACTTTGGATCGTTTAGGTCCTAATTAGATTTTGATTAGATGAAATTAGATGATCGGACCCAATCTAAATCGTTGAAATATAGAATTCGTATTCTTTCTAATTATTCAAATTGATTCTGTATAGGATTGTGGATGTTTGACCATGGATATCACGATATGATCTACGAACAGAATTTTTGGAAGAAAATTTATAGGATTATATGGATTTATTGGAATGCATTCGAGGTAAGTAATGTTTCACTTTTTCTAGATTTATCGGCAAATTATAATGTATTCTTCTGACATGATTTGTGAAACGATGCATGAATTGGATGAATGGTATTTTGTTATGAAAATATCTTATTTGAAATGTTATGATGAAGCATGATTGAATATATTGATTTCATGATGCATTATATTGATTGATTTCGATACTACATGATTATATGTTTTATTATCGAAATTAGAATATGAAACATGATTTATGAAGAATTATGATATAAGAAACAATAAGAATTGACAACCTGACTGTGTTGAGGACCCCGCCAACGGGGGCATATACGTTGGCAATTGACTGTCCTGAGGGTTTTATGTCGCCAGTAAGACCAGCGACATGTCGCCAGATAGACCAGCGACAAAACCGCCAGTTAGACCAGCGGTTCCAAAGGACTTGGCTGCCAGATGATTCGCAGCCCACCGCAAGCAGATACGCGGTATTATGACCCTGCCACAGGGATAATGTGGTCATAGCTCATGGTTGACGAAAAGAAATTGAAGAACAAAAGAAATTGAAATCTCGAAAGAAACTTAAATTTTCGAAAAAGAAATAAATTTGGCATGAATTATATTGCATAATTGAAATTGATTTTGAATTGATGAACTCTATATGCTTATTTTCTATAAATGATTATTTACTTATATGCCTGATGAAATCTGTTGAGAAGTGATCATTACTTACTGGGCTGTCTAGCTCATTACCTCTTATTTTACTGTTTTTACAGATATTGAGGAATTAAGATGATACAAGATATGAATGGAAGAGTGTTCAGAAGCAGTATCTTCATACTTTTATTTTAGGTTGAAAGGCTTATTGAATTTGATGCAAAGCCTTTGAATCGTTGTTGAATTTATTGAGATATTAAAGAAAAAATTTAGGTCGTTATATTTTAGATTTAAATTGTTGACTAATTATTCCGCTGTTGTTTTAGGATAGTATGATAAGATGCCTTGCATGCTTATGGGAAGAGTTTTCTATGAGTATGCGGCGGTTGTCATGACCCTCGATTCAAAATCTCGGGTCGGGGGCGTGACAATTAAAGTGGTATCAGAGCATAAGTAGATGAATTATGAAACATAGAATCAGATATAGAATGGGTGTAAGTGGATAGACACCAGGGACATTATAGTGTAGATCTTTAATGATTGTTGTGGGAGAAATATTTAAAAATTTTGGATTTAGGAATTGATATGGAGTTCCTTTGCTTTTGTTAATGAGGTCCCTATTTGAATCTACTATTAAATGGAGATTTGATTTGTTTGAAGCTTGTATGATTGTTATGAAAGGATATTTAATAGATATTGAAGATTCAGATGATAGAAATTTTAGAAAAAAAAAATTAATGATTTAAAATTCATATATATTCAGATTATGTCCAAATTTGGTGGAGCATCGAAGGATTTTTCTCGTTGATTTGACTTATAAAGATTTTTGGTTTGAAAATTTATCGAATTGAAGTGATATGAGAATTAAGATTTGATTCATATTGATTATAGTAAATCTATATGATGGTTTAAATATGATATTGGACTCAAGGGTTAATCAAGATTATTGTACACCAGTAAAAGTATGAATGAGAATCGAAAGTTAATCTTTGACTTCAATTGAAATTTAAAATTTTAGATCTTTTCTATTGATAAGATAAAGAAATAATTTGATCAAAATTTTTTCGGTGAAGCTAAGAAATTTTGATTGTTAGATCAGAGTGCACAGCGGAAGCATGGTAATCTGTACTACTTTGAGTAAGTCAAGAATGTTGATTCTTTGAGTCAAAGAATTATGATAAATGATATGGTTTGATACAAAAAATTTATTGATATTAGAAAGAATAATAGTTTAAAATTTTGAATTATTTTAGATATCCTAATGTGATTTTTAAAAGTAGAGCTTCCATCTACTATGCTACAAAAATAATTAGCATCCTAATTCTAGGATGAGTGGACCTTTGATTTTTGATTTTAGATTTAGAATATCCTAAAATTAAATTTTATAATTTTTTATTTATTAGAAAGAATTTGAGATCGTTTATCGAATGATGATTTTGATCTTAGATTAGTATACTCATATAATCATCTTCAGGGTATAATGAAATTTGAAGTTAGAACTCTTTTGATTATTATTATTTCTCGGACTAAATGAAAAAGATTGAGGTTATCTATTGATATTGATGATGTTCTACGAAAGATGAATTGGAGTTATTTATAATTTGATAATGAATCGGTTAATTAAGAGTTGTTAATGTTTAGATAAAGAAAATTGATATACTTACTTAGAATAGAGACATTGATTTTGATTATAAGAAAAATATAGTTTTGATTTAGATCAATTTTTGAGTTATTGATTTTTATTATGGAATGACTTAATGATAAAATTTACTTCAAGAATTAGAATATTTAAGAGTTTGAGAGTTTGAGTAAGAAAATTTCGATGACTAGAAATAGTGATATTGATTCAATCAACAATGGTGATATTGATCTTTATGAAATGACTTAATGATGAAGTTGCATCAAGAAATAAAATATCAAAAGTTCGAAAATGAGATTGAAATGATAAATCTTCAACCTTTAAAAGTACGAATAAGAGAAAATATTTTAAAATTTTGATTGATTGAGATGTCATCATATGATTCATAAGAAGTATGTTTTTTCTATCTTATGATGGGTTGAAATTAAGAGTGGTTAATATTTTGAAATAAATAAATGAATGATGATGAATGAAGTTCTTATGCAAAAAATAGAGACATTGATTTTCTTCTACCTACAAGAGATAGATTTGATTTTAATTTGAGTCATGAGATATTGAACATTAATTTTTACAGGAAATGAGATCATAATTTCAAAATCTTGAAACATTGAAAATCTTTGAGACATGAATCTTGATAAATAAGAAAATGAATGGTTCCGTTTCAGATAGATATTTGATGTACCGACTTTTTCTTATGAAATGATTTAAGAATGAATTTATATCAAGAATTAGAATATTTGTGGATGAGATTCAAGTAAGAAAGTATGAAGACTCAAGCAAGAAAAATTTCGAGGACAAAATTTCTTTTTAGGGGTGAAGAATGTGATAGCCCAGCCCAGCCAATCGATCAAAGCCCAAAAAAAAAAAAAAAAAAAAAAAAAAACAGAGCAATCGGGAAGAAGACTCCCGGTAGGAGTCTTCTTCTCCGGCGATTTCCGGGCAAATTAGGACTCCTAGGACCCCTCGGAGTCCTAGGGTCCTCTATAAGAAGATCCTCTCCCTCTTGAGACCGATCATTGGCTTCCTCCCTCTCTCTTTCTCTCCGATTTCCTCGAATTAGAGCCGCGGACACCGTTCGACTCTCACCGTAATTGCTCGCCGGCGAGGTCTCCGGAGGCTGAGGTAAGTCTCCTTCTTCTTCCCTTCCTTCTTTCCCTTCCTCCCATGCTTCTGTGCGCGGCTGCCGGCGACGAGAGTCGCCGATTTCCGAACGGGAAAGAGACCCTGTTGTTGAGCTTTTTTCTTTGGATTTTCCGGCGCCGGCGATCGAAATTGATCGCCGGCCATGCCCCTCCGTAACCGGGGGAGTGGCCCCCGTCGGCCGCCGGCCTCCGCCGCGGCGGTCGTGGCCTGAACGGCCCGGCAAAACATGCCTCTGTTCCGGCGTGGGAAGAACCAGGAAAAGAAAAAGAAAAAGAAAAGAAGAAGGAAAAGAAAAGAAAAAGAAAAGAAAAAGAAGAAAAAGAAAAAGAAAAAAAAAGAAAAAGAAAAAAAAAAATAGAAAAAGAAAGAAGAAAAATAAAATAATAATAATATAATAATAATAATAGGATTTTCTCTCCTCTCTCTTCCATGAAGAAAAAGAAAAAAAAAAGAAAAAGAAAAGAAAAAAAGAAAAGAAAAGAAAAGAAAAATTATTAAATTAATTAATAAATAATGATATAAATAATAAAATATGAGAAAGAGAGTTTCTCTCTCTTCCCTCTCTCTCTTCAGCCTGAACTAGTATTTTCTCTCTCTAGAATTAGACTTTCTCTCTCTAGAATCCTCTCTCTAGATTATTTCTCTCTCCTAAGATTTCTAGAATTTTGAGAAGAATGATGATGAATTTAAATAATCCTCGTGATGGATTTTTGATCTGTGATCGTCGGACGGTACACCGACATCCACTTTGATCAGATCAAGTATTTTTAGATTTTATTTCTCATGATCTTATCGAATTGTCCACATGATAATTTTAGCATGATTTGATATGATCGATCAGAATTTGTTGAATCATATTGTCTGAAGAATTCAAGATGAATTTTCTCTCTCTAGAATTTTCTCTCTCTAAAATATTCTCTCTCTTGATTGATTCTCTCTCTAAAAAAAAGATTAGTGAATGAAGAAATTTTTTTTAATAAGTCTGATCTGATTCTAATGAAGAATCCTGATCCATGATTGTCAGACAACGTACTGGCACCTACTCTAATCAGACCATGAATCTTTAGATTTGATCATCCATGATTCCGATCTAGCCATGACTTGATTTGATCACATTGATTTCACCAATCGAGATATTGGACCCATCGTAATGTTGGATTGTGTCACCAGATCAATTCGAATTGTACCTCATGAATTCTCTCTCCTCTGATTTTCTCTCTCTACTTGATTTTATGAAATCGATGAAGAAACCTCGATCCTATCATTTCGAATCCGATTTGATCTGATAGTCAAACTTTGGATCGTTTAGGTCCTAATTAGATTTTGATTAGATGAAATTAGATGATCGGACCCAATCTAAACCGTTGAAATATAGAATTCGTATTCTTTCTAATTATTCAAATTGATTCTGTATAGGATTGTGGATGTTTGACCATGGATATCACGATATGATCTACGAACAGAATTTTTGGAAGAAAATTTATAGGATTATATGGATTTATTGGAATGCATTCGAGGTAAGTAATGTTTCACTTTTTCTAGATTTATCGGCAAATTATAATGTATTCTTCTGACATGATTTGTGAAACGATGCATGAATTGGATGAATGGTATTTTGTTATGAAAATATCTTATTTGAAATGTTATGATGAAGCATGATTGAATATATTGATTTCATGATGCATTATATTGATTGATTTCGATACTACATGATTATATGTTTTATTATCGAAATTAGAATATGAAACATGATTTATGAAGAATTATGATATAAGAAACAATAAGAATTGACAACCTGACTGTGTTGAGGACCCCGCCAACGGGGGCATATACGTTGGCAATTGACTGTCCTGAGGGTTTTATGTCGCCAGTAAGACCAGCGACATGTCGCCAGATAGACCAGCGACAAAACCGCCAGTTAGACCAGCGGTTCCAAAGGACTTGGCTGCCAGATGATTCGCAGCCCACCGCAAGCAGATACGCGGTATTATGACCCTGCCACAGGGATAATGTGGTCATAGCTCATGGTTGACGAAAAGAAATTGAAGAACAAAAGAAATTGAAATCTCGAAAGAAACTTAAATTTTCGAAAAAGAAATGAATTTGGCATGAATTATATTGCATAATTGAAATTGATTTTGAATTGATGAACTCTATATGCTTATTTTCTATAAATGATTATTTACTTATATGCCTGATGAAATCTGTTGAGAAGTGATCATTACTTACTGGGCTGTCTAGCTCATTACCTCTTATTTTACTATTTTTACAGATATTGAGGAATTAAGATGATACAAGATATGAATGGAAGAGTGTTCAGAAGCAGTATCTTCATACTTTTATTTTAGGTTGAAAGGCTTATTGAATTTGATGCAAAGCCTTTGAATCGTTGTTGAATTTATTGAGATATTAAAGAAAAAATTTAGGTCGTTATATTTTAGATTTAAATTGTTGACTAATTATTCCGCTGTTGTTTTAGGATAGTATGATAAGATGCCTTGCATGCTTATGGGAAGAGTTTTCTATGAGTATGCGGCGGTTGCCATGACCCTCGATTCAAAATCTCGGGTCGGGGGCGTGACAATAGCAAAAAGGAGGAATCGCACTTTGATAGATATGGTGCGGTCCATGATGTGCTTCATTGATTTTCCAATATCTTTCTGGGGATATGCCCTAGAGACTGCCGCATATATATTAAACAGGATGTCTTCAAAGTTCGTTGCAAGCACACCATATGAGATATGGAAGGGAAAGATGCCTAATCTTAAACATCTTAAGATTTGAGACTGTCCTGCTTATGTCAAAAATAATTTTGGACATAAGCTTAGTGCTAGATGAGACAAGTGTCGGTTTGTAGGGTATCCTAAGAAAATTAATGGATACTACTTCTACCACCCTACTGAATAAAAAATTTTTGTTAGTAGGCATGCCACTTTTTTGAAAAATAAATTCATCCAAGAAGGAGGCAGTGGGAGGAATATTGAACTTATAAAAGTTCAGGATCTACAAACTGATCCAGAAATACCTATGGTTTAACCACAAGAAGATCCTTAATCAGAAGTATCCAAGGATGAGGTACAATCACAATACACACCTCCTCTCCGAAGGTCAGATAAAGTATGTCAAGCACCTCTGAGATATGATTTTATCATTGAGAATGATAATTCGATCAACATCATTCAGGATGATGATCTACTAATCTATTTAGAAGCTGTCATGAGTAGAGACTCAGACAGATGGCTGGAAGCCATGAAATTTGAGATGGACTTATGTACACCAACCTAGTGTGGACCTTGGTTGATGCGTCTGAGGGTGTGACCCCAATAGGGTGCAAGTGGGTCTTCAAGAAGAAGATAGGAGCAGATGACCAAGTAGAAACCTACAAAGCTAAGTTGGTGGTGAAGGATTTTAGACAAAGGCAAAGAATTGACTATGATGAAATCTTCTTACTAGTGGCTTTGTTTAAGTCTAATAGGATTTTGCTTACTATAGCAGCATACTACGACTATGAGATCTTATGAAATATAAATCCAAAGTCTTTATAAGTTCAAAGAGTATCAATGTATGGTTGAGAAACAAACTAAAAAAAGTATCAAAGTTCTTCGATTTGATCGAGAAGAATACTTATCCAGTGAATTTCTGGATCATCTTAAAAGTAAAGGTATTCTCTTTGAATGGACCCCTCCTTATACACTCCAGTTAAATGGTGTAGCAGAAAGGAGGAATCTTACTTTGATGGATATGGTGCGATCCATGATATGCTTCACTGATCTCCCAATATCTTTCTGGAGATATGCCCTAGAGACTGCCGTATATATATTAAACAGGGTGCCTTCAAAGTTTGTTGCAAGCATACCATATGAGATATGGAAGGAAAGGAAGCATAATCTTAAACATCTTAAGATTTGGGACTGTCTTGCTTATGTCAAAAATAATTTTGAACATAAACTTAGTGCTAGATCAGACAAGTATCAGTTTGTTGGGTATCCTAAGGAAACTAATGGATACTTCCTCTACCACCCTACTAAACAAAAGATTTTTGTTAGTAGACATGCCACTTTCTTGAAAAATGAGTTTATCGAAGAAGGAGGCAGTGAGAGGAATATTAAACTTATGAAAGTTTAGGATGTACAAACTGATCCAGAAATATCTATGATTGAATCATAAGAAGATCCTCAATCAGAAGTATCCAGGGATGAGGTACATCCATAATATACACCTCCTCTTCGAAGGTCAGATAGAGTATGTCAAGCACCTCTAAGATATGATTTTATCATTGAGAATGATAATTCGATCAACATCATTTAGGATGATGATCTACTGACATAGAAGTTGTCATGAGTAGAGACTCAGACAGATGGCTGGAAGCCATGAAATTTGACATGGACTCGATGTACACCAACCAAGTATAGACCTTGGTTGATGCACTTGAGGGTGTGACCCCAATAGGGTGCAAGTGGATCTTCAAGAAGAAGATTAGAGCAGATGGCCAAGTAGAAATCTATAAAGCTAGGTTGGTGGCAAAGGATTTCAGACAAAGGCAAGAAATTGACTATGATGAAACCTTCTCACCAATGGCTATACTCGAGTCCATCAGAATTTTGCTTACTATAGCAGCATACTACGACTATGAGATCTGACAGATAGATGTCAAGACCACCTTTCTGAATGGTAATCTTGAGGAAGAGGTTTATATGACTCAGCCAGAGAGATTTGTCTCAAGTGGGAGGGCAAATCAAGTATGTAAGCTAAAGAGATCCATCTATGGATTGAAGCAGGCTTTAAAGAGTTAGAACATCTGATTTGATATGACAGTCAAAGAGTTTGACTTTATCAAAAATAAGGATGAACTATGTGTGTATAAGAAGATAAGTGAGAGTGCTGTTGTCTTCTTGGTTCTGTATGTCGATGACATACTGCTCATTGAGAATGATATCCCAATATTGCAATCGGTTAAGACTTGACTATCGAATAAGTTTTTCATGAAAGACTTAGGTGAAGCATCTTATATACTAGGTACAAAGATTTATAGAGATAGATCTAACAAGATGTTAGGCTTATCCCAATCATGGTACATAGATCTTATATTAAAGAGATTTAATATGGAGGCAAGTAAGAGAGGTTACCTGCCTACAAGTCATGGCATACATCTCTTTAAGAAAATGTATCCTAAGACACTAGAAAAGAGGAAGAGGATGAATGGGATCCCTTATGCTTCGACTATGGGATCAATTATGTATGCCATGCTATGTACCAGGCTTGATGTAGCCTATACTTTAGGCGTAGCTAGTAGATTTCAGACTAATCCAGGGGAGGATCATTGGAAAGCTGTGAAAAATATTCTGAAGTACCTAAAAAGGACTAAAGATATTTTTTTCATATATGGAGGAGGGTCAGAGTTAAAACTAGGGGGATATACAGATTCTAGTTTTCAATCTGATCTGAATGATAGTAAGTCATTATCAGGGTATGTGTTTATCTAAAATGGTGGGGTAGTAAATTAGAAGAGTTTCAAGCAGTAGATAGTAACTGACTCAACCACTGAGACAGACTACATCGTTGCTAGTGAAGCTGCTAAGGAAGCTGTCTGAATGAAAAAAAGTTTATCATAGAATTAGAAATCATTTCTAAGATTGAAGGACCGATATCACCCTATTGTGATAACATTGGGGCCGTTATTCAAGCCAAGGAACTTAGGTCTCATCAAAGATCCAAGCACATCCTCAGATGCTTCCACTGAAGGGAAGAGAAACTGTTTCTCTTCAGAAGGCCCAGGTTGCATCTGAAATTTTTTTTATTCATTTACATGATTAAAAATCAAATATTTACCTAATTAGTAATGAAATCAGAGATCAAATCTTAAATAATCTAATATAAACCTTCACAGAGGCCTGGATGTGCGGATCCTCTACTTCGCATGTACATCAGACACTGCAGAAAAGCAGGATGAACTCCAATCCATTTGCCTTCGTAATACAATCAAATAAGAGAGAAAATGTGCTGGTGTGACACCTCACACCAGTAGGTGGGATGCCCAAGATGGATCCACATTCAAGGGAAGAGGGGCGGCAATAAGAGGAGAGTGCCAAGGAGAAGAAGGGACCTCTCTCTCTTCTCACGTCTCTCTCTCTCTTTCTCTCTTCTCTCAATCTGATTTGTTTGCTATGCATTCATAGGTAGAGACCCTTTCAATTATAAATGATTTTTATGACTCAATAAGTATAGGAGTCTCAACTCAAATCTGATTTAAATTAGTCCAATACTCATGAAAGAAGGATTCCTACATGAGATAGAATTACCATCACATATGACAACCAATTTGCACCCACTCCCTCACCCACATGGGACACCCCAAACCAGCACCATTCCAGGTGTTGGTCGGCCCACATGAAAAAAAAATCTCAATGTAAGTAGAAATTCTTATATCTCATCAAAATAGATTCAATTTGAATATAATTCGAAGCTGGTTTGAAATAATTTCGAAAGGCTGTCAATCTCAAACTCTTTAGGATTTTTGTATCAAGTTTGACTTGAATTTTGAATCCAATTAAGCTAAATTAATTTAAATTTAATCTAAAATTAATTAGCACTTAAATCTAATCTTTCACATGCTCTATAGATCATAGATCAGAAACTGTTCATTTCTGGGATCGAACCTGAACCTCATGTGTAGTGCTAGCTAGACATAGTCAACTCTTCAATCCTATTTGACCCATAACTTAATTCTCAATTAAGTTAGCTTATATATTCAATCAAGTCAAGTACTTTCAAATTAAACATATAAACATAGGCTAATTTTTTTCTATTTTGTCTGACTTGTGTGCGTGACTCCATAGGTTCAAACACTAAGCTGGTAGCACAGGAATCAATTTCTGTACTAATCGAGATACCATCTAGCAATGATTTCCAACGTCCAAATAGATTAAATTATCATAAAAAAATATTTCAGAACCCATACACATGGTTACCATATAATTCATCTTTTTGACCCTGAATGCTCTAGGATGGTTTCAGATTGACTGTCAACCAAGATTGCTTCATCCGCATTGTATTTCAACCTTTCAAATCTATCTCATAGATTATCCTGACCAAGGCTTTGCTAAATTAAAATATAGTGATATATCAACTTCAATAATTTAGAGGGATCAATCCCATCTTGATCCACACACAGACTTCGCAAGTACTTGACTGTACCCAGTAGCCTTCCGTCACAGCATTAGAATCCAGATAGTCCGGCACCAAAGTACAGTGAGTTGCTTGTAAGTCACTATGGTAATATCAGATTTGAAGGATACTTATACCCATATATTTCGTGAGCAGCTCTTGATAGCAGAATGCTCAGCAGGTGAGTCACTTGTTCAGTGACGATGTACTTCTATATCTCACCTGTATGCCATACCAGTGTCACCACACTCCTTGGTTAAGAGGACAACCAACCTATATGGCACACAACGATCTCCACTCGATAAACATTATCGTTCTATAATGATGTATCATTTGGTCATGAACATGTTTAAGAACTATACGATAAATCCTCACTTTATCATACACTAGCATAGTTCTAAGGACTTCATTACAGCATAAGAGTTCAAAGAAGATGTAACTTTATGATGAAAAATATCAAAATAATTTTTATTTAATAATCAATAACTCATATACAAAGAGAAACTCAATCATCACATGATTGATTTTAGGATACAATTTTCAATAGACAGTAGCTGACTCAACCACCGAGGCAGACTACATCGCTGCTAGTGAAGCCGCTAAGGAAGCTATCTGGATAAAAAAGTTCATTATGGAATTAAGAATCGTTCCTGAGATTGAAGGATCGATGTCACTCTATTGTGATAACACTGGGCCATTATTCAAGCCAAGGAACCTAGGTCTCATCAAAGATCCAAGCACATCCTCAGGTACTTCCATCTCATTCGAGAAATTATTGAGTGGCAAGATGTTGTCCTTGAACGAGTTGACATAAAGAACAATATAGCAGATCCATTTACTAAGGTCATACCACAGCAGCTATTTGATCGCCATCTTGATTATATAGGATTGAAATGCAATGACGATTGACTTTAGTGCAAGTGGGAGATTGAAAGAAGAGTATCTTATAAGCCAATCGCAAGTGTGTTGCGATGGAACTTTTCTTTGTAATTTTCTAACTCATGTAATGACATTTATTATTTAAGATATTGATTCATCATTTTAGCTGCATCTTATTATGTCTAAGATTATGATGAACCTCAAAGATTAGGGTAATAATTTTAAGAGACATGAATGGGTCATGTTAGTGAGATCTAAAACTTTAAAATTTTAATCTTAAATATTTCTAATCGTAGGAGCATTGAGTTGGAGATTAATGTTCCAGATAGACTGGTACATCCTTTGTATGCTTGATGGAGAGGGTGACAGATCTCATTAGCCATTTGTGTGGGACACTAATACAAGGATGTTGATACTCATTTGAAAATGAGTCCACTGAATTGACTCGATGAAAGAGAACATCTTATGGATGCCTTACTTACATGTCAAAGATGATTCTCTAAGTGGACATTGTGCAAGTCATCCTTAGACCTGATATCACTATGGAATCTTGTGCGCATGAACTCATATTTTGGTTCATACCCAGGCATAGCATTAAGATATGTATGGGGTATTCTGGATATGGTGGAGTATGCATGAAGATTATGAGTAGGTCAACATAGAATCGATCACTCCTAGTAAGAGGAGATCGTGTCCTATGTATTCTTATTCTTAGATGACTCAAAAAAAATTATTTGGCCAAAAGCAGAAAGGAGATTAGAAAGAGTTTCTAATGCTTCATCATCGAAGTCATCATTGGTTAATTGAGAATTGATATGAATATGTGCTTGAGTTAGACATATGGTTCCATACTTATGAACATATTCAGGGTGCAGGGATAATCGAAGGATTGAATTGCACGGTAACTTACCACTGAAAGGTATATTTGGTATTTTCATCAAATTTTATATCTTTTGAGTAGTCATGATATATTGTTAGATGTTAATCTTGACTTGTAGGTTTGATCGAATTAAAGAGTTTAATTCGATAGTAAATTAGAAAGGATTCTAATTATTGAACTCGGGTTAGCTCGATTGGACCTAAATCATTGAAATCTAATCAAAATTGATCAACTTGCACTTAGACCTACTACTGGCTAGATATGAAATCCAATAGATCACACACATATAGAAATTGGCCAAGGACTCATTTGATGAGGTTGATTAAAATTTTAGATTCAATCAGGGTTTTCGGTAAGCATGCTAGCACGTGTGGAAACCCTAGCTCCTTGGGAGATCAATTTGATCTCATCCCTTGCAAATTAGCTAGCCCAATTTGGTGGGAATTTGGGTCTGGTCGTGCCACCTAGAAGCAATTCAAATTGGGGTGTCACATCTCATCTTAACGCCATATATGAAGAGTTCAAATTTTGGAGGACTCTTGGCACAAAACACCTCTTAGCGTGTGCGTGTTGGCGTGAGCAGAAGGAAGAGTCTTTCTAGCATGGGATTCAGATGCATGTGGTAGCCCTAATCACCCTTCATCCTCTAATGCACATCTCAAAGTATGAGATGAAATTTTTTTGGATTAAATGGGGTGGAGAAAAATTGGAAACAAGAAGGGTCTCTCATGCATGTGTGTTGAAGCATCACATCTCTCCATGGTTTGGAGAGTCCTTCTATAGATCAAACTCTTTTAATTTGGAATGCCTCTTATCAAATTTTGTTCCATATTTGATCTGCTATTTTATGGATAATTTTTTAGAATTTTTCTAGACTTATCAGGATGCTTATCGGATGCCAAAGCTTCTCCTCATGCACGTGCGCACGATGATAAGGTATTCACGTGAAGAAGTGCAAGGATCACATCTTTCTATGAGGTCTTTTGTTCCTTATTAGGTCTTCTGGAATCAAAATCAAGTCCTCTATCCATGTGGATTTTTTTGGATGTTTTTGATTTGAGAAAGAATGTGAAAATATCCCTTCTTTGGTCACGCGCATAGGTGGGTGTGATGATCGAGGTATCATTGATAAGAGTCCTTCTGCTTGAAGAAACTCTTATCTCTAATAATCAGATCAGATGGACCTCTTGGATGAGGTGTGTCCCTTCATTTTAGCACCCCTTTGATGGCTATAAAAGGGCCTAGATGGTGGGTGTCCGATGCAATTTAGAAAGCTTTCCAATTTTTCTCCGTTGCTCTCCCTCCTTTCTGACAACATATCTTAGTTTTAGGACAAAGCTTTGGGATTTAAGACAAAGCCTTATTTGGTCTAAAAAAGGATTAGAAAGATTCTAAAAAAGAAGAATCAAAAGTCTAGAGGAAGATCTAAGAGGGTTGAGTCAGGTTCTTGGAGAAGCTTGATCGATCCAGGGCTAGTCGAGTTCTAGGGACTAGAACTCTTTAAGCAAGGTGGAGGAGTACTATCTTTGGATCAATTTCTATGTAGATCACTATTGGAGGGTGGACATTTGGATGCCTCATAAAAATTTGGATTAGTGCTATAGGTATTCTTCTTATCCAAGTTTGCATTAATTATACTTTGATTGATATAGTCAAGAATTTTTGGGTATTAAGGTTTTCGGTGCATCAGGTGTTTTGAATAAAAATTTTAAACATCTAAATCTTCCGCTGCGCCATCGGAACCCAACAAATCTAAAGGAGGAGAAGAGAGGGAGGTGTGGGGGGATCTTTTGGGAGGCATGGGCTACTAAAAATCTAATGTAAAAAGCTTTAGAGAAGGCCCTTTTAAATGGATAAAAGGTTTGAATTCTATTCAAAACCAAATAGCCCCTTAATACAAGTCCTACTTGCATTAGGAATCCTTGTAGTCTTAGATATTTGACCCCCTTTAGAAGATCCATTAGGCACCAACTATTAGAGCCTTTGCACCCACTTTTTCACATGCCACATGGGGCCTAAGGGATGCCTCATGCTAGTCCCACACGCCCTCTTTTAAGTGGGCACGCCCAACTTGATCAAATCAAGTGTCGCCTTTTGTAAACAATCAAGAAAATTATTTAAGGGTTTGAACCCTTAATGCATATGATCCAAAACCCTAGGCACCCAATAATTGAAGCTCAATGAATCTAATTCACTTAGGATATTAGCAGATAATTAACTTGAATTAATCTTATCAAATAAAAAATTCAAGTGTAAAGAGTAAATTGGGTTCAACCATGTGCTAGCAAGATTATCCTAAATCCAATAGAGTTTCTCTAAACCCAATTGAGACTTCATAAGCTCAATTGCTTATTTTAGATCTAATCCCTTTATTATATGACCCCATAGGTTCAATTTTATCTGGTAGTAAGATATACAATGATCTCTATCATAGTATCATTAAAATTTTTTTCAATGGATCAGAACGATTCTACTCTAACTCATCAAAGATTGTTGATCCTTAGTAATCCTAGTGAGCCCTCATAATCCACTAGTGACACCTAGCAGTATGTATTGGTAACTCAATAGAACCAAAATAGGACCTCAAGGTATAGTTCACATGTAATTCAGTCCCTCTATCATGAGTCCCAACTAGATGGAGATCATGGATAAATCATCAAATCTCATCATCAGTCATATGATAGATTTGATTAGCTCAAGTCCATTTGTGATCCTCATGAAAATTTTTTTCCATCAAACACACTGCTGTAGCCACAAACTCATGGACTTAGCCTCTCAGATCCCATAGGACTACTCCTCTCTATCAAGATTGATAGATTCTATCTAGATGCGCATCCTACTCCTACAGTGGACCAACTGTCGCCAACATCTACTACAAGATCTTAATAAGGTCATGTTTATGTATCAGTCAAACTCCAACAGCTTCACTGTGAGCAGTCATACCATCATAGGTCAAAAAAATATTCACACAACTACAGCATCGAGATGATCACTGACGATTGATTAGAAATTCAAGTGATCTTTTGTATAGTCACGCTCAATACTAGTTGTTCTCTAATAACTACTTACACTCATCGCTCAGTATCTCTACATTGTAGATCAGAGATTTATCTATCTCGAAGAAAGTGATCTATGTACCGTCTATTTGGATCGATCACCATCCTCATGATGATACTATGATCGAAAGTATTTAAGAATTTTATACATGTCTCTAATTCTCAACACTTTGAGAATATGTATCGAACTATTAATTTTATAGATGATTCAAGGATAATTACTCTTGAATGAAAATGAAACTTACCCTTTTATTGATCAAATCAATGTATTAAATATAAAATTATGTACTAGACTTATTATAATGTATTAGTTATATTGGCTTCTAAGACATAAATCTAATATGATCCTTTCCTGGATTTGCCTAAAACTTGCTTACAATGCCTAAGACATAAGCCACATTAGGCCTAGTACACAGCATAGCATACATTATCGATCCTACAGTTGAAGCATAAGCAATAGAACTCATTCTATTTCTCTCTTCAGGTATCTTAGGAGATATCTTCTTAGAGAGATGTATGCCGTAACTCATAGATAAGTAACTTCTTTTACTTTTCTCTATGTTGAACCTCTTTAACACAAGATGTATGTACCTAGACTGGGATAAGCCTAGCATTCTCTTAGATCTATCCCTATAGATCTTTATACCGAGTATATTGGATGCTTCACTCAAGTCTTTCATGAAAAACTTTTATGATAGCCAAGTCTTGACCAATTGCAACAAAGAAATATCATTCTCAATGAGCAGTATGTCATCTACATACAGGATCAAGAAGACAATGGCACTCCTATTAGTCTTCTTATATACATAAGGTTCATATATATTTTTAATAAAATCAAATGATTTGACTGTCTCATCAAAATGGATGTTTTAACTCATCGATGCCTGCTTTAACCCATAAATATATTTCTTCAGTTTACATACTTGATTTGCCCATCCATGAGAGATAAATCTCTCTGACTGAGTCATGTAGACTTCCTCAAGATTTTCATTAAGAAAGGTAGTCTTGACATCTATCTGTCAAATCTCATAGTCATGGTATGCAGCTATAGCAAGTATAATCCGAATAGACTTGAGCATGGCCATAGGTGAAAAGATTTCTTCATAGTCAACACCTTGCCTTTGTCTGAAACTTTTTGCCACTAGTCTAGCCTTATTGATCTCTACCTGGCCATCTGCTCCAATCTTCTTCTTTAAAACTCATTTGCAGCCTATTAGGGTCACACTTTCAAGCGCATCAAGCAAAATCCAAACTTGGTTGGCATACATGGAGTCCATTTCAGATTCATAGCTTCAAGCCATCTATCAGAGTCACTTTTCTTAGATCTATCCCTATAGATCTTTATACCAAGTATATAGGATGCTTCACCCAAGTCTTTCATGAAAAACTTTTATGATAGCCAAGTCTTGACCAATTGCAACAAAGAAATATTATTCCTAATGAGTAGTATGTCATTTACATACAGGACTAAGAAGACAATGGCACTCCCATTAGTCTTCTTATATACATAAGGTTCATCCATATTTTTAATAATACCAAATGATTTAACTATCTCATCAAAATGGATGTTTTAACTCATTGATGCCTACTTTAACCCATAAATGGATTTTTTTAGCTTGCATACTTGATTTGCCCTTCTATGGGAGATAAATCCCTCTGGCTGAGTCATGTAGATTTTCTCAAGATTTTCATTAAGAAAGGTAGTCTTGACATATATCTACCAAATCTCATAGTCATGGTATGCAGCTATAGCAAGCATAATCCGAATAGACTTGAGCATGGCTACAGATGAAAAGATTTCTTCATAGTCAACACCTTTGTCTTAAACTTTTTGCCACATGTCTGGCCTTATAGGTCTCTATCTGGCCATCTGCTCCAATCTTCTTCTTGAAGACCCATTTGCAGCCTATTAGGGTCACACTTTTAGGTGCATCAACCAAAGTCCAAACTTGGTTGGCATATATGAAGTTTATTTTGGATTCATAGCTTCAAGCTATCTATCAGAGTCAGTACTCATGACTGCTTTCAAATAGGCTGTGGGATCATCATTCTCAATGTGTGGTATATTATCATTCTCAATGACAAATCTATACCTAAGCGGTACATTATGCACTCTACTTGACCTTCGGAGAGGAGATATGTGTAGTGGCTATGCCTCAATAATGGACACTTCAAGTTGAGGATCAACTTGTGGACTCTCTATATGTTGCTTCTGGATAGATTATAGGTCTTGAACTTCCTCAAGTTCAGCTATCCTCCTACTGTCCCCTTCTTGGATAAACTCTTTCTTCAAGAAGATGGCATGCCTACTAACAAACACCTTTTATTGAGTAGGATAGTAGAAATAGCATCTTGTACTCTCCTTAGGATAATCTATAAATTTGTATTTTTCTGATCTAGCACTCAGCTTATGTCCATCAACACTTTTCATGTAAGCAGGGCAACCTCAAATCTTAAGATATTTAGGACTAGGTCTCTTCCCTTTCCATATCTCATATGGAGTGTTAAAGACAGACTTGATACTTTGTTTAAAATATATGTTGCGGTCTCGAGAGCATATCCCTAAAAAGAGATCAGAAGATCCGTGAAGTACATCATCGACCACACCATATCTAATAAGGTGTGATTTTTCTTTTTTACAATACCATTTAATTATGGAGTGTAAGAAGGTGTCTATTTAGAGAAAATTTTATTATCTTTTAAATGATCAAAAAACTTACTAGTTAAATATTCTTCTCCTCGATCTGATCGAAGAGCTTTAATACTTTTATCAATTTATTTCTCAACCATTCTTTGATACACCTTAAACTTATCAAAGGCTTCGAATTTGTATTTCATCAAATACACATATCCAAATCTTGATAAATCATCAGTAAACATGATGAAGTACAAACATTTGTATGTACTAGGCCCAATATATCACTCATCTTTTTTTTATGTTCAGTAAATGGAGTCTTGATCATCTTATCCATGAGACAAGATTCACAAGTTTCATATGATTCAAAATCATAAGGATCAAAAAATTTTTCTTTGTATAACTTGTTAATCCTTAACTCATTGATATGACCAAATTGATAGTGCTAAAGATATGTGACATTCACATCTTCTCTCTTCTTTTTCTTCCTTTGATCAACATGAATAATATTATCATTAAGTGACAAGAATAAAAGATCATTATCTATAAAAGCATTACCATAACATTCATTAGAAAAATAAATGAGCAACTATTGTCTATTCATTTTATTTCAAAATCTTGTTCCAATAACAAAGGTATAGAAATAATATTTCTGACAATATTAGGCACATAAAAATTATCCTTTAATTCCAAAATTTTATCCGAAGGCAACTTCAATAGCATGGTTTCTACAGCTTCGGCTTGGATGGACTCTCTACTAGCACCGAACAGTATGAAGTCACGTTCATTCAGATTTTTTATTTTCTGTAGATCCTGTAGTGATTTGCAAAGGTATGAACTATAGACGGTATCTAATATCCAAAAATCTAAAATTGAAGTACTTAATGATAAATTTGTTTGTATCATATACAAACCTTTAGCAATATTTGCTTCTTTATACTTCGAGCTAGCAAGGTAGTTCTTGCAATTCCTCTTCCAGTGCCCTTCCTTACCACACTGATAACAAGTACCCTTAGTAGAGACATTCTTCATTTTTTTCTTAGAGATGCTAGCCTTAGGGTTCAACTTTTTCTTTGAACCCTTTATGTCTTTCTTCTTGGTGATCTTATCCATAAGAAGAATTGGTGCCTTTTTACCCTTGAAATGGCTTTCAGCTATCTTCAACTGTTGCCCAGCTATGCAACCCAAGAGGGGGGGTGAATTGGATTTCTAAAAATTTTAAGCTTAACTTATGACTTGTGAGAAATGTTTGACAAAGCTTAATAGATAGAGTGAGTAGAAATAATTCAAGGCTAATAGCAAGAGCAAGAATGCAGGAGAATAATGAAGAGATAAAGAAGAGCAATTAGACACACACCAAACAAAAGAATTTATAGTGGTTCGGTGCCAACCTTGCACCTACGTCCACTCTCCAAGCTCCTACTTGAGAATTTCAATCCACTAATCTTGTATTCAACCCAAATACAAACGTTGGAAACTCTGACTCTAGCTATCCCAAGCTAGACCACTTATTTTTCGGATACAAGCCAACCCAATACACTCCGATTCTAGGTTCGGATCAACCTTTCCTTGTTTTGGAACTCCTTCAAAACAAAAATAATCACTCAAACTGAGTATAACAATTTATAGCATAAATAAGTACAAGAAAAGCTCCTTCAATGAGCGAATATAACTTTAAATACACTTTACTCAAGAGAAGAAGACCCTTTTTGGATTTTCTCAAGGTGGTTGGAGACTTGAATGTGCACTTGAGGAGTTGGTGAGCTTGGATTAAAGGCTTCTTGAAAGCTTTGAATGAGCTCTTGCTTAGGGCTGAAAAGTTGGCTTGAAATCCCTTTTTCAAAATCTCTCTACTTGAATGCTCTTCTTGATTCCCACCTTTTTGTCCCTTTTATAGCTTTAAGAGATAGAGGAAATCATTCTAGATTGAAAAAGAGCCGTTAGACTGCATTAAATGAGCATTAAAAGTATTTAACATAGGTTAAAAACTAGCCGTTGTGGAAGAATCCCATCACAGGGGTCGACTCATGAGTCGACTCATGCCTGGGGGTCGACTCATAGGTCGACCTCTGTGGAAAAATATCACAGAAGTGAACAGGATCCGAGGTTCTGTAAAACTGGCAAAAAGACCCGCAGAGGTCGACTCATGACTCGATTCATGCCTTGGGGTTCGACTCATGGGTCGACTCACAGGTATTGCCAAGTCTGTGCCGGCCAAGAAATTTAGCGTGCCAGTCATCTCATGTGCCATGAGTCGACTCATGGGTTGACTCATGATTTTTAATCATGCATATCTTTCAAAATACAAGTCCAAAATCAATAAAATTTTCATCATTGGATCACAAATCTTTTGTTCTATCATTTGATACTATTAAATCAGAATTTTGATAAAATTATAATTTTTCCCCTGAAGAGCAAAAAGGCTTTTTCAAGTGAGAAATATTAGTACCCCTTCAACTACTTTGTAATCATCAAAATCAATCTAGGGAGCAACAATCTCCCTCTTTTTGATGATGACAAAACATTTGAACAAAAGTATTTATATGAATTAATGATTATGAATTTCAAAGGAATGAAATGCATTATAGGTAGTTTTGAAGATAAATAGAAAATTTACTACCAACTTATAAGTGCATTTACTTGAAAAGAAGATTGATTCTTTTGGCATGTGAAACATGTGCCCATTAGCATAAATAATTTGCCCATTGCTTAATGATTTGAAAATTTGCTCATTTGATTATGTGATTTTGGTATCAGAGTAGAAAATTTATTTTTGTTATCAGAGCAAAGCAGATTTTACATTAAGATTTGAAAATTGCGTGTTTGAAAATATCTCATTTGCTCATTTGCTTATTTTTTCAAATTTTTTGAAAATTCTTTCATTCTCATTTGATTATTTAGTTTTAGTATCAGAGCATGTTTAACAATTAAGTATATCAATGCATGCCTAAGAATTACTTTTTAAAGCATGTCAGAGCATGTCAAATTTTAAAATGTATCAAAGCATGTCTAATTTTAAAGCATATCATGTCTAATTTTAAAGCATATCATAGCATGTCTAAGAAGTAATTTTAAAGGTTGCTCATTTGCTTTGCTTAGCAATTCATTCATTTTGTTTGCAATCTTGTTAATTTCTCCCAATTTACTCATTTTATTTTTAAGTTTTGTATTTATCTTTCTTTTGATACTTTTGCTTAGCAATTCACTCATTGTATTTTTAAGTCATTTAATAATCTTGCTTTTGATATTTTTCTTTAATTTCTCCCCCTTTTTGACATCATCAAACATTGTTAACTCCCCCTCTTTTTGAATACATTTTCACTTTAGTGTTTCTTCAAACTTCTTGTGCTAATCATTAATGTTTGCTCCCCCTGAATACAGCAATCATAAAACAAAAAAAATACCATTGATGCCATACATTAAAAGTCAAAGAGTAGATATATAATCAAAAGATGATTGATTCCATTACAAAGAGTAGATATATAATAAAAAGATGATTGATACCATAGCTGTTCCAATACATATTTCATAATATAAAAGTCAACTAGTTACTATCATTACATGGCCCAAAAGATAGATCCTAGAAGGAACAACAGACATGACTAATCAACAAGGATCTAGTAGAACACATGACTCTATGGATCAGAATCAGATGTATCAGAGATGGGGTGGGGAGATGATGGATCACGACCAAGAGCTCATCCTCTACCCCGTCTGCCTCTGCCACGAGTGGAGGTGCTGGCACGAGTAGGTGGGCGAGATGATCCTGAAGGCTGAGAACGTTCAGAGGTCAAAGACTGGACTGCAAGAGAGAGCCTGATGGAATCAAGAACATTCAGAGCTCTCGAAACAGACTGAAGCAGTACAGTGAACTGAGTAGAAGCACGCTCACTAGAACCTCTGATCTCTCTCCTCAAGAACTCATAACCACCCTCCAATACACCTCTGAGCCTGCCAGCCTCCGCAGTAAGGTCTATGACCTCAATAGTGCACTCCTGTGGCTGAGGATGGGCCAAAGCTAAGACTTGCCCCTGCAAGTCAAGTACTCTCCCAGTCAGTCTCAAAATGTAATCCTCGAGCTGCTGAATCCGAACAGACTGATCTGAGATCAACTAAAATACAGTGGAGATATGGGGGATCAAGGTCTGATCAGATGTATCTAATGATGTGGATCCCGGTGCAAACGCAGAAGTGCTCCACTGACGAGAAAGCAAGGAAGCCACACGCTGAGAAATCTGCTCAATCTGATCATCAGCCAATCTGAACTCTGAAGGAGGTGCTCTGCTGTCTGACTGCTGAACTGGTATGTACCTCCTGGTGGACTCTGAAGGGCTAGCCTCTGGATCTGAAACAAACTGGATATCTGGAGATGCTGCCGTGAAGTCATGGAGAGGTGATGAGGGACCTTCTTCTTCAGCTCTGTCCTCAACTCTATCCTCAGCTCTCTCCTCAGCTCTTTCTTCTGTACCCTTGATCCAACCACCATCAATTCTAGTAAATCCCATGCGGTGTAGAGTGTGTTGGTTGATGGTGTCAGCGTGAGAAAGCCTAACTGATGCCTCCCCCTCAAAACTAACTCTAAACCTCCTGAATACCAGTATGAGGGCCATACCAAAAGGCAGATGTGCCTTGGATCTATTCAGTGTTTCTCTCATGGCCTCAATCATTAAAGCAGGGAGGTTTAAGGGGGTTTGGGTGATCACATGAAACATTATACATATGTCTCAGCCAGAAAGGAGGTCATGCCTACCACTTCTCGGGAAGAAAAGCTTTGTCACTAATTGATGTAGAATTCTCATTTCAATTGACAAGATCTTGGCTTCTAATTTATTTAGACTTCCCGAGTAGGTTCCTCCTAAAATTACATTGATCCCTTCTTCCTTCACTGGGAGTTCCATGTATGAATATCCCTCACAGGGCAAATGTAGAATCTCTCCCAAAATAATAGGATCTAAGCAGATATCAATTCCCTTAACAGTAGAAGTTACTGTTCCATTGCCATAGTGCAGATTTAGATAAAACTCTCTAACCAAGTCTACATATGTAACTTCTTTGAGAGAACAGTAAAAACCCCAACCTTGGTTTTTGATCTTGACCCAAAGGAGAAACCTTCTTTTTCAAAGAATCTGAAGTCCACATTCTTGCCGGTTTCTACCTTTCTGTCAGACAGAGGAATTTTGCTAGGGCTAAGAGGAGACTGAGAGGGACCTGGTGCAGACGCTGAAGCTGGAATGGGAGCAAAGGAGGTCTAAGAAGCTTACCTTTTTCTACGGACGCCTTCTTCCAGCGCACCGACTGATTTTCTTCTTTGAGGGAGTTTCATCTTTGGGGCCATTCTCAACACAAGAGCAGGCAGGGAGACTCGGAAGATCAAATGGGTGAGGAGAAGGAGGGTTACTAGAGGATGGAAAGAGATTTTAGCGGAGAGAAATGATGATTTTGAGAAGAACGGTGGAAGCTAGGGCATGCTCCAACCGCTTCAATCAAGGGAGAAAGATGCGAGAAGCTCCTTTCCCAAGGGGTGATTTGAGGTGGAGATGTGAAGGGAGAATGATCTTGGGCTAAATCCTTGGTTTTGGAGAGAACGAAGATGAGGACGATGAGTCTTGGAGGGAGGAAGACGAAGAAGAAGAAGGGGTCGGCTCATGAACGGGCTTTAAGTTAAAAAGAAAAGAACCCGTGGGAAGTTGGTAAGGAATTTCAAGTATGCCATTGGGTCGACCCTAGGGGGTCGACTTATGATTCACAAAATTTCAGAAAAAATATGAATAAATTCTGAAAAAATTCAAAATTTTGGGAGAAGAAATTTTGCTCAATGACAAGTTGTGAGAATGATAATCTTGAGCTTTTAAGTCCAAGAGAGATGATGAAAATTGAGCTCAAAGAAATTTTGACATCGATTCCTTGGAATTGGAGAAACATTTAGGCAAAAGGATCAAGAATTCCTAGATTTCTCCTAATTTCACAGAATCTATCCTCACTAAGGGCCTTTGTAAAGATATCAGCTAATTGATTTTCAGTGCAAACATATTCAAGAATTATATCTTTATTTTGAACATGTTCTCTTATAAAATGATGTCTTATTTCAATATGTTTAGACCTTGAATGTTGAATTGGATTTTTAGTTAGATTTATGGCACTAGTGTTGTCACATCTTATGAGTGTTTCATTAAGTTTGATACCAAAGTCTTCTAGTTATTGCTTAATCCACAAGATTTGAGCACAACAACTTCCGGCTGTAATGTATTCGGCCTCAGCCGTAGACAGTGCTATCGAATTTTGTTTCTTGCTAAACCAGGATATTAGGTTAACTCCAAGAAATTGGCAAGTTCCACTAGTGCTTTTTCTGTCTAATCTACACCTAGCAAAATCAGCATCTGAATATCCTAATAAATCAATTAGTGAGTCCTTAGAGTACCATAATCCTAGAGTTTGAGTACCATTTAAATATCTAAGGATTCTTTTAACAGCATTCAAGTGAGATTCTTTAGGATTAGATTGAAATCTAGCACATAAACAAACACTAAACATGATATCAGGCCTACTTGCAGTTAAATATAATAAAGAGCTAATCATACCTCTATAGTATTTTAAGTCTACACATTTACCTTCTTCATCCTTGTCAAGCTTATATGAGGGGCTCATGGGTGTGCCAATTGCTTTGGAGTTCTCCATTCCAAATCTTTTGAGTAATTCCTTGGTGTACTTGCTTTGGGTGATGGAGATTCCTTCTTTTGTTTGTTTGATTTGGAGTTCGAGGAAGAAAGTAAGTTCTCCCATCATGCTCATCTCGAACTCCCCCTGCATGAGCTTAGCAAAGTCTTGACAAAGAGATTCATTAGTAGACCCAAAAATTATGTCATCGACATAAATTTGTATAATTAACATATCATTTTGATTTCTTTTAATAAAGAGGGTTGTGTTTACATTACCTCTTGAAAAACCATTATTTAGTAAAAATTTGCTTAGCCTATCATACCAAGCCCTAGGTGCTTGTTTTAATCCATATAGAGCTTTATTTAATTTAAAAATATGATTAGAAAAAGCATGATTTTCAAATCCTGGGGGTTGTTCAACATAGACTTCTTCAGCAATATATCCATTCAAAAATGCACTTTTGACATCCATTTGAAATAATTTAAATTTCATAAAGCAAGCATATGCAAGTAGAAGTCTAATGGCCTCTAATCTAGCAACAGGTGCAAATGTCTCATCAAAATCAATTCTTTCTTCTTGATTATAACCTT
Source organism: Elaeis guineensis (assembly GCF_000442705.2). Classification (NCBI taxonomy): domain Eukaryota; kingdom Viridiplantae; phylum Streptophyta; class Magnoliopsida; order Arecales; family Arecaceae; genus Elaeis; species Elaeis guineensis. The sequence continues at coordinate 53,690,183 of NC_026004.2, forward strand.
TAGCAACCAATCTTGCTTTATTTCTTATTATATTTTCATGTTCATCTAATTTGTTCCTAAAGACCCATTTTGTGCCAATTATTGAATAATTTTTAGGTCTTGATACTAAAGTCCATATATTATTTCTTTCAAATTGATTAAGTTCCTCTTGCATTGCATTAATCCAATTATAATCATTTTCAGCTTCTTCAATAGTTTTTGGTTCAAGATGAGATACAAAATCATAATGATTAAATACATCTCTAAGTGAAGAATGAGTTTTTACCCCATGCATAGGATCACCAATAATTAGCTCCTTAGGGTGATTGTGAACATACCTCCATTCTTTGGGTAGGTCATTTGTACCTTGAAGTTGTTCTTGATGTTCTTCACCTCCCTCATCCTGTTTGTCTTCATGTTCCTCATCCTCTTGAATTGTTGAATCTTTCAGAGTGATCTCCTTCATTCCTTCTATAAGAGGATCTGCATCATCAACACCTTCATTCTTCCTTGAAGGAAGATCGTTAGATTCATCAAAGACAACATGTATGGACTCCTCTACTACTAAAGTTCTTTTGTTAAAAACTCTAAAAGCTTTACTAGTGGAGGAGTAACCAAGAAAGATTGCTTCATCCGATTTTGCATCAAATTTTTCAAGTCTTTCTTTACCATTATTTAACACAAAACATCGGCAACCAAAAATATGAAAATAAGCAATATTAGGTTTTCTTTCTTTCCAAAGCTCATAGGGGGTTTTCTTTAAAATTTATCTAATCAAAGCACGATTTAAAATGTAACATGCTGTGTTGATTGCTTCCGTCCAAAAATATCTTGGAAGGTTGCTTTCACAAAGCATGGTACGGGCCATTTCTTCTAAGGTTCTATTTTTCCTTTCTACTACCCCATTTTGTTGGGGTGTCCTAGGAGCAAAGAAGTTATGGCCAATTCCCTTTTCATCACAAAAGTTTTCAAAATCTTGATTTTCAAATTCAGTTTCTTGATCGCTTCGAATATTTTGAATTAAAAATCCTTTCTCATTAGTGACTTTTCGGTAAAATTTAGTGAAAACATGAAAAGTTTCATCTTTGTGTGCTAAAAAGAAAATCCAAGTAAAACGAGAGTAATCATCTATAATTACAAAACCATATCATTTTTCTCCTAGACTAGTGGTTCTAGTAGGTCCAAATAAGTCCATATGCAAAAGCTCCAAAGGTCTAGAGGTTGAAACAATATTTTTGGATTTAAATGAAACTCTTGTTTGTTTACCTAGTTGGCATGCATCACAAGTTCTATCCTTTTCAAAATTCAGTTTTGGCAAACCAAGAACTAATTCTTTCTTAATTAATTTTGAAAGAGAATGCATGCTAATGTGTGCAAGTCTACGATGCCAAAGCCAACTAGTCTCATTAATTTTAGCATTTAAGGATACTAGGCATTGCATGTTTATTTTGGCTAAATCATTTAAATCTACCATATAAATATTACCATATCTATGTCCAATAAATTTAATGCCACCATTAATAGGACTAGTTACAATGCACACAGACGATTCAAAAATAACTTTATATCCTTTATCACAAAATTGACTAATGCTTAGTAAATTATGCTTTAAACCATCTACTAATAAAACATTTTCAATGTATTTGGAGGGAGTGATACCAATGTTACCTATACCGATGATCTTTCCTTTGCCATTGTCTCCAAAGGTGACCATCCCTCCATCCTTAGCATCAAGCATGATGAATTAGGATTTATCACCAGTCATGTGTCTCGAGCATCCACTGTCAAGATACCATTTTCTGTTTCCTCCTTGGGATGCTAGACACACCTGCAAGCAAAAGTCAAGTTTTTGTTTTAGGTACCCAAGCTTTCTTGGGTCCTTTTTGGTTAGTCATAATGGTTCCTTTTGGAACCCATATTTTCTTTACAGTTGAGTTTGCAGACTTGTTAGAGAAGCAAGTGTATGACTTATGTCCTACTTTACCACATTTGAAACAAGTAATATTAGAAGACTTGTTACTTAAAAAATTTACATAAATATTTTTCAGATATTTTTGTTTCTTCAAGGGGTTATAGCCAAGTCCAGCCTTATCATACACGGCTTTTTGATTATCAAGAATCATATTGAGTTTATTTGAACTCAAGGTAAACTTTTCTACTATTGGTTTTAGTTTGGCAATTTCATTCTTTAAGCTTTGATTTTCTTGAAGCAGGGTGGATTTTTCAATTGAAATATTTTTAGTTTGTTTCAATAAAGATTGATTTTTCAATTTTAGCTCTTTGTTCTTCATCCCTAGTTTCTTTAATTCATCAACTAAATCATAGAAAGCTTCATGTAATTCTTCAAATGTAAAGTCACTAGGAGTTTTAGAAATTACCTCATTTTCGTGTGCCATAAGGCACAGGTTGGCTTGTTCGGTTGAGTTTTCCTCATCGGAGCTTGAGTCATCACTCGCACTCCAAGTGGCCATCATGGCCTTCTTCTTGTACTTCTTGGGACCTTTCTTCAGTTGTGGGCATTCGGATTTGAAGTGTCCTGGTTTCTTGCATTCGTAGCAGATAAGGGGTTGGTCTTTCTCTTTTTCTTTGCTCTGTTCCCCTTTTGTGAATGGCCTCTTCCTCATCCCCTGTTTCTTTTTTCGAGTTTGGTTGATTCCTCACCATCTATACTTTTAGTGAGTGTATGAGGACCGTTCACTATGATACTCCACATATCATAGTCGAGTGCTTGAATGAATATTTTCATCTAAGCTTTTCAATAGGTGTAATTAGACCCATTGAAAAGTGGAGGTCGGTTGGTGGATTGCCCCTCGGCTAGAGAAGTGCCGACATGAGTTGCCATAGATCTTTGGCTCTTTGATTGTTTAAATCAAAGAAGGGCTAGAGCACCGGGCTCTGATACCACTTGTTGCCCAGCTATGCAACCCAAGAGGGGGGGGGGTGAATTGGGTTTCTAAAAATTTTAAGCTTAACTTATGACTTGTGAGAAATGTTTGACAAAGCTTAATAGATAGAGTGAGTAGAAATAATTCAAGGCTAATAGCAAGAGCAAGAATGCAGGAGAATAATAAAGAGATAAAGAAGAGCAATTAGACACACACCAAACAAAAGGATTTATAGTGGTTCGGTGCCAACCTTGCACCTACGTCCACTCTCCAAGCTCCTACTTGGGAATTTCAATCCACTAATCTTGTATTCAACCCGAACACAAATGTCAGAAACTCCGACTCTAGCTATCCCAAGCTAGACCACTTATTTTTCGGGTACAAGCCAACCCAATACACTCCGATTCTAGGTTCGGATCAACCTTCTCTTATTTTGGAACCCCTCCAAAATAAAAACAATCACTCAAACTGAGTATAACAATTTATAGCACAAATAAGTACAAGAAAAGCTCCTTCAATGAGCGAATATAACTTTAAATACACTTTACTCAAGAGAAGAAGACCCTTTTTGGATTTCCTCAAGATGGTGAGCTTGGATTAAAGGCTTCTTGAAAGCTTTGAATGAGCTCTTGCTTAGGACTGAAAAGTTGGCTTGAAATCCCTTTTTCAAAATCTCTCTACTTGAATGCTCTTCTTGATTCCCACCTTTTTGTCCCTTTTATAGCTTTAAGAGATAGAGAAAATCATTCTAGACTGAAAAAGAGCCGTTAGACTGCATTAAATGAGCATTAAAAGTATTTAAAATGGATTAAAAACTAGCCGTTGCGGAAGAATCCCGTCACAGGGGTCGACTCATGAGTCGACTCATGCCTGGGGGTCGACTCATGGGTCGACCTCTGTGGAAAAATATCACAAAAGTGAACAGGATCCGAGGTTCTGTAAAACTGGCAAAAAGACTCGCAGAGGTCGACTCATGAGTCGACTCATGCCTTGGGGGTCGACTCATGGGTCGACTCACAGGTATTGCCAAGTCTGTGCCGGCCAGGAAATTTAGCGTGCCAGTCATCTCATGTGCCATGAGTCGACTCATGGGTCGACTCATGATTTTCAATCATGCATATCTTTCAAAATACAAATCCAAAATCAATAAAATTTTCATCATTGGATCATAAATCTTTTGTTCTATCATTTGATACTATCAAATCAGGGTTTTGATAAAATTATAATTTTACCCCTGAAGAGCAAAAAGACTTTTTCAAGTGAGAAATATTAGTACCCCTTCAACTGCTTTGTAATCATCAAAATCAATCTAGGAAGCAACATCAACATATTGAGCAACTCAGGTAGGCTAGTGCTTAGTTTGTTTATATGATAGTTTATGATAAATTATGAGAAAGAATCAAGGAGTAACTGTAAGATCAAATCCTGACTCAGCTCACCATCCACGGTAAAATCCAATTATGCTAGACGAGTGATCAAATCAATTATCTTTAGTATATGGGTCTGCACAGATATGCCTTCAATCATCCTGGCACGAAATAACTACTTAGATATTTTATATCTAGCAGTCTGATTTTGTTCTCCATATAACTCTTTTAAATTGAGGAGTATGAAAAGAACATCCATGCCTCCATGTTGCCTCTGAAGTTTATTGCTCATAGAGGCAAGCATGATGCATTTGACAGTCACACTGTCATCTTGTCACATCTTGTATGTAGTCTTTTCCTTCTCAATAGCATCTTTACCGATCGTATCGGGTGCAGAGGTATCCAAAATATAAGAGATTTTCTCTTGAGGTAAGAATAATTCTCAGATTCCTCAATCAGTCCACATAATTTGGTCTGATCAACTTGTTGGTATCTAGTATGCCATGCAGTGAAAGTGAGAATACCATTATACAATCTAAATCTATAACTACAAAAACACAATATAAGTGGACAACTCATGATGACACGCACAACTAGATTAGGACTTTTGTCTAATTGTGTCTCCCACCTTTTTAACAAATTTTATAGTCCTCAAGTATGAAAATACGAAACATTAATCATGTTTCTAAGTGGGGTTGAGATCCCTATTCCTCAAAAATACCTTGTGGATAGCACAACAAGTATTCATGAGTTCAAGAGCTAGAAACTCTTTACCAATTGTATCTCATACAATTTTCAATATTTCTCTTGCCTCTAAAACATCTATAATCTTGTGGATAGCATAGTAAACTATAGTATTCTAGTTATGTTTGACCTTTTATTCCCATATGGTCATACTTAAACAATGCTACCCTTGTGGATAGTACAACAAAGCAATATTATTCAAATATGCCATAAACATCAAAATATACTTAGTCAACATCATATCAATCTTCATAACAAGTCTTATGGATAGCATAATAAACTCACTATAGATTTTGACATATTCTATTGACTTAGCATGAAGGAAAGTATTTGTAGTATCTACATCACAAAGCAATCCAAATTTGAAACTCAATAGACCAAATTGGCCAGATAAGTAGGTGGGAGGCTCCTGATACTTTCTTTAAACACCAACAACTTAGTCAGATAAGCAAACAAATCTAATTAAATAACCACCTTTGACACTTGCTTTAGACACAAACTGATCAACGAATTCAAAATTTGATTAACAAGTGAATTCCGACACTACAACTTAATATAATTTTTGATTGAGGGTCATTGACTAGTCTCATGCACATCCTAATAATTTACATCATATGTAATATGCATGTCATAAAGTAAAATAATATCATGCATTATATCATACTATTCAAGTTGCAATATCATTCATATGCATATGCCAAAAATCATGATTACAAGGATCATGTAGGGTGCATATACAACTTTGGTTCAACACGTGAGCCAAAATTATTTGACAACGATTTGGATCTAACACTTGATCTAATTCAAATATCAAATTTATTTTAAATCAATATTTTAAATCTTAATCTAACTTGGATTACATCTTATTCAAAATCCTAATCATATTAGGCTTGACCAGGTCAATAATTGACCTAAATCTAATGCACTCTAATTAAAATCGATTAAAACATCAATCTATCATGAATTATAAAATTTTAGATTATGATAAATTTTAAATTTAACAACTGAAATTTAAAGTTTAACTACAATCATGGTCAAAAATAATTTTTGATTTAAAGATCGATGCAAGTAATTGATTAATCAACATGGCATCATATGAACCAAATCAAATCTATATTACAATAATAGCATTTGTTTGATTGAATCTAATAAGGGTGGCTCTGATAACACTATTGAGTTTTAGTTATGTAGCAGAATATAAATTTTAAAAATTTTTAACATGCATAAAATAAGTTTTAACACTTAAAACAAGCTGACTGGAACACAAACCCTAGAATCACCTTGCAGACTTCAATCAAACCAAACAAGCATGCAATAAGGTAGAAGTTATATTTTTTGATGATGATGATCTGATGAATAAAATGATTCTTATAAGACTCTAAAGTAGAAGCCCTCCAATGATGATCCACATGGGACAGATTAGGGTCCTTCCCAATAGAAATAGTACTGCAGCCTTTCATCACAAGATACTGCTAGCTTTCCTCTTCAAGAACTGATTACACCACCACCAAATTGCCTTTGATCCTCCACTATTTCCTAGCTTTCCTCAAAAGATCACACCACCCATAACTGATTTAGAAATCCAACAATTGGATATACTAAACTCTAGGACAAGTAGTCCCTTGCTTTCCTTTTTCTCTGTTACTTTCTTTCTATTTTTTCTCCTCTCTTATTTTTCCTTGTCCTTTTCTCAGAATTTTTTAACTTTTTTTCTCACAATCCCACACCCAACATATTAAAAAATCAGCCCCTTATCCCATATGGGGCATCCTATTTAAATAAGAATGAAGAGGCGCTATCAAGGGATGCCAACACTTGTGTCTCCTTGATTTCTTCAGTGATTTAATTTCACCATGTGAGATTTGTTAAGAATTTAAGATGTAAAAAGACTTGTTAGGAAATATATCCTAAAGCCAATTGTCCTTTATAATTATATATAAATTATGGATTAATAAAAATTATTTGATATTTTTTATCACAAGGTATATCTTTTTTATATGAACTCACGTGTTGTGATGAAGTCCTTAGAACTATATGACAATCGATAAAGGATGATTTATCGAATAGTTCTTAAATATGTTGATGATCAAATAATATGTCATTAAGGGACAATGACGTTTATCAAGTATAGATTGTTGTATGCCATATGGGTTGGTTGTCTTTGTAACCAAGGAGTGTGGAGACATTGGTATGGCATACAGATGAGATGTAGGCGTACATCATCATTGAACAAGTGACTCACCTACAGAATGCTCTGCTGTTAAGAGTAGCTCGTAAAGTATATGGACATAAGTATCCCTCAGACCTAAGATCATCATAGTGACTTACAAATAACTCACTATGCTTGGTATCAAACTATCTGCATTTCTAATGTAGTGATGGAAGGCTACTGGGTACAATAAAATACTTATGAAGCCTGTGTGTGGATCAAGATAGGATTGACCCCTCTGGATTATAGGAGTTAATGCATCACAGTATTTCAATTTAGTAAATTTTGAGTCCAGATAATCCATGTGATGGATGTAAAAGGGTGGAATATAATGTGGATGACTTTTTTCAGGGTTGATAGTTAAACTCTAGATCATCTTTGAGCATTTGAGGTTAAAGAGATGAATTATGCGGTAAGTATATGCATTGGTTCTTGAATATTGCTTTGCATATATTTGACCTATACGAACATTGAGAACTATTGCTAGATAGTAACTTCGATTAGTATAGAAAATGATTCTTGTGCTACCGACTTAGTGTTCGAACGTATGGAGCAATGCATGAAGTTAGACAATATAAGAAAGAATTGATCTAAGTCTATGAGTTCAACTTGAAAGTATGTGGCTTGATTGAATAAAATGATTAGTTTAATTTGAGAATTAAGTTAAAGATCATACGGGATTAAACAAGCTGACTATATCTAGCTAGCATTGGACATAAGGTTCAGGTTTAATTCTGGGGATGATGTTAATCTGATCAATGATCTAACAGATTTATGAGAGAGTCAATTTATGTCTTAATTAATTTTAAATTATATCTGATTTAATTAAAAATTAATTGAATTAAAAATTTAAGTTAGACTTGGACCAAAATTCTAATTAGATTAGGATTGATAGGCTCTTCAAATCTGATTCGAATTGGATTCGAATCAGATCTAAGTTGAGTCAAATCTAAACCCATTTGGTTAAGAACCAAAGAGTCCCAATTACCTGAGATTCTCTCCCATAAGGTGGCCGACCAAAGGAGGGAAGGGGCTGATTTGTTCTGCCCCACATTGTGCGCACAGTGAAAGGATTCACACATGAAGAAAGGAGTTCTTTCTTTCTTACATCTTTCTTAAGTGGGTTTCCTTATTGGATAAGGAGTCCTAACTCCCTAAGATTTTGATTAGATCAAGACACCTCATCTATAAGAGGGATGACCCTATTACATGATAAAACTAGGATTGCTTTGTGCGACAAACAAGAAAAGGGTGGGGCATGAAGGGTGTGTGACACAAAAGAAAGAAAGGTTTCTTTCTTTCTTACCATGGAGTTTTCTTTTGGGCACTCACCTTTTGGATGTCTTTCTTCTTGGCATGAGGAGTCACATCCAAGATCATATCTCTCCCTCTTTTGCTATCTTTTTGAAGGATTGGTACAAAAGAAATCATCCCTCTTCCCTACAGAGTTTGGAGTGCGCATGAAATAAAGGGCCTATGATTTCAGACCTCGCGAGGCATCAAATTCAAGCAATCTCTGAGGATTTGATCCTTATTCCACTCTGATCAAGATAATCCATAATTGTTATGTTTTAGAATAGAAAAATCTTTTAAAACACACCCTGACAATCTGATCAGCTCGGATACTTTTTCTTCAATTGGTATCAGAGCCAGATTAATACATGCTATGCATAGTTAATTTTTTTGATATTTTATATGAGATATATGATCAGATTTTTATGTAGGAGATAACATCTGATTTAAACCTATTAATTAAAAATTATTTGATCAGATTTTGATCAAATTTCAAGAATAAAATCAATAGTTGATTGAAGTTAGTTATAAATCGTTATAATAAAATTTTCTTGATGCAGATTTTTACTAAAACAATAATCAAATTAAAATTTATTTTAATAAAATTTTTATAGTATTATTTCAGATTAGAAGTTAGGCTTAATCAAGATCTGAATTAAATCTATTTTGATAGATTTTCAGATCTGATTTTAAGCAAAATTCTGCACAACATCAAATCAAATCTAACCAAAATTTTAATTTTTGTGTTCATATGTGTGTTTGAATTATTTTTCTATGAGATTCTAAATTTGATTTCAGTATTTTATATACTATATAAAAAAATATTCAGATCTAAAATTTATATGAAATTTATCTCTAATTAATTTGATGCATTGATCTAATTGGATTAGATGTATGATATGCATGATATGATCATGTTCAGTGCATGTCTAAATTTTTGATTATTGCATATACAGATGCAATTAATTATTAAAATTAGATTTCATATTTTAGTAGTCCAGTACTTAAATTGAGATGATCATCAGGTCATCCGATCATAAGAAAAAGTAGGGATTGAGTTCCTCTTTTGCTCATTCGACATGTTTTTTTATAATATGTAGGGGTGCCACTGTGATCAAATCTCATGAAGAAGAATACTGAAAAAAATTTTAAAATTACTTTAATCATGAATATATTTAGATTAGATCTAAAGTGATTTATAATTTATTATAATTTTAATAAAATTAATTTAGATATAAAAATTATTTTAAGATCTGAATGGTAGGTTACATATGATGTAGTCAGTAGAGATCTAAATTATGCTATGATGCATGTGATGTACGTAAGTAATTTAGATCAAATTTTCACATGTTTAATTATTAAACACAAGATTTGAAAATTAGATTTTAGGATTTAAAAAATTATATGACATATAATGTATGCTTTACTTGAAATCCTAGTAGAATAGTTCTATAGACTGAAACACATATTTCACATACTTAATTTAGAATTAAGTAATCTAGATTTGAGAATTAAAAGAGGATGAAGACACCTCATAAGTCGATAGGTCATGGGTTAGTATGAATCAGGTCTTCTAACTGAGCTAGACCTAGGTTTACAAATAAATATGGATTAAATAGAGAAATTGATTAATTCTATTCAAGAGTTGAGTTAGATTAGGTTAGATTTCTCTAAGATCAACCTCAATAGTTGTAGTTTGATCAAGTTCATATTTTTGATCATATCAAATGCACCTGATTATGGCTCAATGGTTTTGCTCAAGTCTTTTGGTGGACCAAATCAAGACTAATCAACCAATTGATGTCTAAGATAAGTTTGGCAATATTGCTTGATAATATGATCGATGATTTTTAATTGGTAGTCGGCTTACCTGGTCATTTCAATGGTGTCTAAGGCAAGCTGAGGTAGACCCTCCCACCTATCTCACTTATCTGGCCAATACGGTAGATTATGTTTTGATTAGGTCACTAATTGATTCGAGCTGACCCATGTCATTAAGATAAATCAGTGTGATTGATTTATGTGTCTCTAGATCAGGCTCGTCTCTTATCCTCTTCATGACTTGATGAAATCAGTGGGAGAATTTATGACTTATCGGTTAATCTCTTCTCTTATTCTCAAATCATTAAATCAGTTTGACTGAATTAGGTACCCTTTCGACCAGCTTTTCTCTAGTCCAATTTCATGACTTGATGAAGTTAGTGGGAGGATTTAGACTCACCAGTCCAATGGACCAGCTTGTCCCATCTTTTTTTGTGACTTTATGAAGTCAGTGGAAGGATTTAAGACTTGCCATCAATTACTTCTTAAATCATTAAATCAAATCTTCTACATTATTAGATTCTTAAAATGAGCTAGTTATGGGGATAACTAAATCATAGTCTCTCATTAAGTTGGGTGATAATGGGTCTATTAGTCTGATAGTCATTGGAGGCCTAAAGGCCTGGTATTTATCTACTATTAAAATTATCATTCATAATATGATGACTTAGTTGAGTCTCTCTAATGGGTAGTCAGGTTGGTGGCCAAAGTCAGGCCTGATCATTCATTAGTTAAATTCTTAAGTTTAGTCATGTTAATGGTTGGACCTAAGTAGGACGTACAAATATGGCCAAAGCCAACTGAAAAGTAACCAAGGGTAAAATCATTACTAGAAGTTATTTGAAGAAACAATTGATTAAAAACCTATCCATAGATGCATATGGGTTGGTCGACCAAAGTCAGGCTTATGTGCAGGCTACGTGGATTCTAGTACCTACTAAAGAATTAAGGTAATTCTTTGAATTAGAGGTAGATGCTACCAATTATTTTAGACTAAGGTCTAAATCTTTAGGATTAAATAATTCATATATTAATAGATTTTTTATTTTTCTTTCAGTGATGGCTAGTAGTTTATCGCTCCTATCATTGTTGGATAGTGATAAGTTTATAGGATCCAATTTTGATAAATGATATCGAAAGTTGAAAATAATTTTCGAGTTTGAGAAGATCCTATATGTGATTACGGATCCAGCATCGGAAGTACCTGCTCCCAATACTGATGCGACAGTTAAAGACACTTATTAGAAGTGGCTCAATGACTGTATGATAGTACATTGCATAATGAGGGCTGCTATGATAGGTGAATTTAGCTGTAAATTCGATAATGCTCAGCCAAAGGAGATACTTCAAATGTTGAACAAGTCTTTTAGCAGACTTGAAGATTTATCCTCAATAAAGCATCGGTCCTCTAAGAGAGGAAGAAAATGTAAGGTGCAAAAAAATCATGGTGATTCTAAGCAGTCTAAGGCAGGCCAAAGTTAGGTAGAGACGGACAAACCTAGGAAGAGAAATCAGCAAAGGAATACTGGACAAGGTACTTATATGATAATACCTTATAATTTCTCTATCTATGATACTACAATCTGGGTATTAGATACCGAAAGTCTAATTTATATCTGCAATTCATTATAAAGACTTTAGATTAGTAGAGAATTTTAGAAGAATGAATGATTTTTGAATGTTAGAGATGGAAGAACTGTTCTAATTCTAGCTATAGAAAACCTTCAGCTTGCTCTCAATTCAAATGCTATTATTTTAGATGACTGTCATTATTATCCATCTTTCCTTATGAATGTTATTTCCATAGGCCTTTTGGCTAAGGATGGTTATGATTTTTTTATAAAGAAAAATTAGTATGATACCATTGTGAATGGTGTCACAATTATGCATGGATAATTGAAACATAGCATTTACACATTATCAGAACCTGTTAGTACAATGTACATATCGAATAAACATCTTATAATAGATAATGTCATGGATTCCTATCTTTGGCATTACAGGCTCCATCATATAAATAAGAATAGGATAAATAGGTTAACTAAAAAAGAAATCCTCAATATCAATGATTGTGAATCATTGCTGACTTATGAGTTCTGTCTTCTTGAGAAGATGACCAAGTGACCCTTTACTGAAAAAGGTGAATGGGCTAGTGATGTTCTAGGTCTAGTACATAGTGAGGTATGTGGATCATAAGATCCAGAAGAAGGTATTACTATTTTATTACATTTACTGTCAACCTATCGAGGTATGGATACATCTACCTTATGAAACACAAGTCTGAATCATTTGAAATATTCAAATAATTTTATAATAAGATAGAAAAATAAATTAAGAAGAATATTAAAATTCTTTGATCAAACCAAGGAGGTGAATATCTTTTCAATTAGTTTTTGATATATCTAGGAGAGAATGGGATTCTCTCATAATAGACCCCTCCTGAGACACCACGATATAATGGGGTCTCAAAAAGGAGGAATCGAATCTTGTTGGATATGGTTCGGTCCATGATGGGCTTTGTAAGTCTTCCGATCTCTTTTTGAGGTTATGCTCTTAAGACTACTTATTATATTTTGAATAGGATTCCAAGCAAATCTGTCACGAAAATATCATATGAGATATGGACTGGGCGTAGGTCAATACTCTCTTACCTTAGGATTTGGGGCTGTCCGACTTATGTCAAATGTTTGCATACTGACAAGCTTGGATCAAGATCCGATAAGTATTATTTTGTAGGGTACCCAAAAGAAACTAACGGGTAGTATTTCTATCTTACTGAAGAACAAAAATTATTTGTCAGCAATAAGATAGTTCTTTTAGAAAAGGAGTTCTTTAGTGAAAGATTAAACTTGATGAAGTTCAATTGGTAGAAGAACCGACATAAATAAATAGAAATATAAAATTAGATTTGATTAGATCAAATTCAGAGCCCATTATTGAGGCACCTTTAAGAAGATCTGATAGAATACCACATCAGTCAGATAGATACTACGATTTTTTGATTTGAGATGGTGATCCTGTTGAACTCGATGAGAATGATAAGAATCTGATCATCTACATAGATGCCATGCAAAGGCCCAACTCTGAGAAGTGGCTTGAGGTCATAAAATTTGAGATGGAGTCCATGGAGATCAATAGTGTATGGACACTTGTTGATCACTCAAAGAGATTATACCCATAGGGTGTAAATGGGTGTTCAAAAGAAAAAAAAGCACAGATAGAAAGGTGGAGACTTATAAAGCCTGTTTGGTTATCAGAAGATATCATCAATATTATGGTATTGACTATGATGAGATATTTTCTCCTATGATAATGCTCAAATCCATCCAAATTATGCTTGCGATAGCGGCACACTTTGATTATGAGATTGGATAAATAGATGTCACAATCACTTTCCTTAATGGGGAGCTAGAAGAAGGGGTGTATATAATACAACCTGAAGGGTTCACATCCACAGATAAATCAAAGGTGTGCAAGCTTCAGAGATCTATTTATGGATTGAAGCAGGCATCTCAAAGTTGGAACATGCATTTTGATAAGATGATCAAAGCGCATGGCTTCGTTAGGAACGGATAAGAACCATGCATTTATAAATGAGCTAACGGTTCTGTAGTCATCTTTCTTTTACTATATATGGATGACATACTGTTAATAAGAAATGGCGTTCTTGCTTAACAAAGTGTAAAGCTTTGGCTGTCTTCATAGTTTTCCATGAAGAATTTGAGAGAAGCATCCTTCATCCTAGGGATGAAGGTCTAGAGAGATAGATCTAAGAGACTGCTTGGATTGTCCCAATCCACATACATCGATACTGTGCTGAAATGGTTTAGCATGAAAAATTTTAAGAAAGGCTATCTTTCGATAGGTCATGACATTACTCTCTCTAAGAAGAATTGTCCGACAACTCCATAAGAGAGAGAGCATATGAGTAGAATCCTATATGCTTCAACAGTGGGATCTATCATGTGAGCTATGATATGTACGAGGTCGGATGTGGCACACTCACCAAGGATAGTGAGTAGGTACTAGACTGATCTGGAAGAGAACCATTGGAAGGCTGTAAAGACAATCCTTAAGTATTTAAAAAATACTAAGGACTAATGACTTATCTATGGAGACACTGACTTGAAACTTATGCAATATATGGATTTCAATTTTCAATCAGATCATGATGACAGCAAGAGCGTATCAGGTTATGTGTTTATCCTAAATAGTGGAGCAATTTGCTAAAAAAGTTTCAAACAGCACATCGTAGCTAACTCAACTTGTGAGACAGAATATATCACAGCATCTGATGCTGTGAAAGAAGCTGTCTGATTATGAAAATTCATTTATGAGCTTGGAGTGGTATCCTTCCTTGATGGTCCTAGTCTGCTATACTATGATAGCACTGGATGTTAGATTTGTGTCTTAAAAGCCAATTATTGGCTGACACATTTTGTAATTCCAAGACTTAAACTTATAATATTTTTATTATCAATAAAAAAAATTTTTATTCCAATTATGTTTATGTATCCATGATTTGTTCTAAAAATTACTAAAGATAATTTTTATATATTCTCAAAATATTAAGAATTTAAAATATACATTAATTAGTGGTTAATTTCTAAATGCTCCTGATCAAAAGATCATCCTGGAGGACAGTGATCAATCCATTCGAGATCGATGCATGGTTCACTTCCTTTATAGGCAGATGAGTCTCGGATCTGCGGTATAGGGATGCTAAGATGAAAGTGCGGATGGTTGTTAGAGAATAACTTGCACTGAGCGTAACCAACATAAGAAACTATATGGATGTTTACTCACTCATCAGTGATCTTTTCGATTTTGTAGTAGTGTGAGTGGTCTTTTGACCTGTGGTGTCATTGGCTATTCGCAGCGAGGCTACTGAGTTTGACTGCACATTCTCTTGGTCCTTAGCCATTCGGATCTTTGTTGTGTATTTTGGCTTTAGTAGGTTCAGATTTGCTGTTTAGAGTAGGATGCACCTAAATGGAATCTATTGACCTTAGTAAAAAAGGAGATGTCTAATACGATTTGTGAGACTAAGTTTAAAAAATCTTTGATCAAAGCAAGTGTAAATACTGAAAAAGAGTTTTTATAGGATTCACAAATAAACTTGAGTCAAGCCAATCTTGTATATGACTGACAATGAAATCTGACAAGTTCTTCATGACCTCCGTTAAGTCGGAATTCATGATAGAAGGACTGAATCATATGATAATTGTACCTAGGGGTTCATGAAAGGTTGCACAGGAGTTTCATGCATGCATTTTAAAATTATTTTAGTGAAAAAATATTAAATTAAATTATTTAATCTATAAATATATACATAAGATCTGATCTTAAAACTTCTACAAATAGATCTATGATATGAATTTATATGCATAAAAATTTGAATATAAAATGACAAGCATGTGAACAAAAAAAATAGTATTTAGTAATAGATCTAATCTACCACTTCTATGGTTCCGAACTCAATACCTGAGCATGGATAGTCAAACTCCATGATCAAGAACATGGATCTAAAAGTCTTCTCTAGTCACTCACAGCCACACAAGCGTCCAGCCTCTACGAATGGTCCACACGAAGCCCTCAGACTGATTAGCCCTTCGCAGGAGTGCTAGTTCATGCAGTCAGCTTTTGATGGTAGATCTGATTTGATCTCTTCCTTTGATCATCTCAAATCTTTTCAATATTGAAGATAGATCAGAGGAGGATGCTGGATGATGGAGAAAAATCTGATAAAGACTCTCTTATCTTTAGTTTTTTTCTCATCCAAAAATCCTAGAATAGTTTTAGGTCTCTTACCCAAGAGGAGATCGATCTCCTCCTTTCTTCATGCCAAGGAAGATAGAAGCCCACCCAAACCTCATGCCCCAAAGAAGATTTTTGGCCCCTCTTTCCCTTTGGTATCTCACGAGAAAAAGTTCTCTCTTGTTGGCCCATAAAATTATGGCTTTTTTATGGTTGTCGCACTAACCAGATTAGATAGGATAAGAGCTGGAGTTTGTTGAAATTCAAATCATTTTAAATTTTAATTTGACTCCAACTTTTTCTCACCCTTATCTAACTTAAAGAGCAAATTACCAAAGAAATTTGGGCATGGAAAACAATCAGAAACTCTTCCTTTTCTCGCACAAAATGGGTGCCTTCAAAAGAAGCCAATATGTGGAAGGATAAGGATAGGATTTTAGGTTAAAATTCAAACTATTTTGAATTCAATTCAAAACCAATCAAATCCTATCCTTAATTGGAGATAAAAGAAGGGTTAGCTTTTGATTTTCTCATGCATAAACTAATTTTGTGTGGTGAGAAAAGGTGTGAGATCTTTTGGATGGCGTAAGGGAGAGAGTCCCATTCATTTGGGACTCTAGGGTTTAATCAATTGGATTTCTTTCAAATCCAATCCAATTAGATCAAAATAAAATATGTTGAACCTAATCTAATTAGACTCCTATAATCTCAATTAAATTTAATCAAATCAATGAATTAATTGAGCCATAGATCTGATCAAATCATGATCATTTCTCCCTTACCGATTAGGTCATCTCATAACCTAATTAGACCTGACCTGATTAAATCTAATTCAATCAGACTTGATCCATACTTTAATGCTCAATCAAATTGAGCTAATTAGTGATCTAATCACTAATTAATCTTTCATTAATGATAGAGTCCAAGTCCAGTGGGACTCTTCAGTAGAGTTTTCGTCCAGTGGGACTCTTAACCAGAGTCTTCATCCACTTGGACTCTTCGAATTAACCATGTGATCGGACAGGAACTTCTAATATATGTGACCCCATAGGTTCGAACCTAATCTGATAGCATAAGAATAGATTTCTGTACCAATCAGAGTAACCATCTAGCAATGGTATTCGACGTCCGGATAGGTCGAATGTATGCAAAGTAACACTCAAGAACTTATTTGGATATAGTTTCTGTATAATTCATCCTTTTGACCCTTGATGCTAAGATGACTTAGAGTTTAAACTGCCAACTCTCAACAGTACATCCATTATGGTCTCAACCTAATAAATCCTGTGACTCCTCATAAAGATTGCCCTGACCAAGGTCTTATTAAATTGAAGCACAAAGTATTCTCTCTAATCCTTTGGAGTGGTTAATTCCATCTTGATTCATGCACTGAATTCACAAGTACTTGACTGTACCCAAAAATCTTTCGATCCTGAATTAAAAATTTAGATAGTCCGACATCAAAGTATAGTGAGTTGCTTGCAAGTCATCATGGTGATCTCAGGTTGGAGGGACACTTATACCCATATCCCTTTGGAGTGACTCTTGACAATAGAGTACTCCAGAGTTGGTCATGTTTAGTGAAATATACTTCTACATTTTATCTGCATACCATATCAGCATCTCTATGTTCCTTGGTTAAGAAGATAATCAACCTATATGGTACACAATGACCTATACTTGATATATTTATTATCTTAGTAATAGCATATCATTTGATCGCGAACTCATTTAAAGACTAAACGATAAATCTTTTTTTATCGATTTAAAATAGTCTCAAGGATTTTCATCATAACACAGAAGTTTGATAAACAAGATGTACAAGCTTATGATAAAAAATTATTATATAAATATTTTATTAATTAATTTATATATAATTACATCAATAAGCTCTGTTGGTGCAAAAATCCGTCTGCGCCGAAGAAGTTGGAGTCGAGGGAGTCGCGGTCGCCGTCGGGACCTGCAAAAGAAGTCTCAATCGGAGGTGGGGTTGCTCTGGCAAGACCCTCCGATGCTTAAGTCAGTTCTCTGCCTCAACAAGAATGGAGTGCTCGAACGAAAATTTTAGCAGAGTTTTGAGATAGAAAATGGAGCCTAGAGAATAGCGTATCTGGGTCCCCTTTTTATAGGCGGAGGGTGCAACAGACTGATAGTAACGTTCGTAACCGTCTGGTAGTGGGCCGCCCAGAGTCAGGAGGAATTTGTTGCGAAGAGTAGTGGGGTAGGCCCGTGGCTATCACCGAAGTGCGTCACGTGGAGTCAACCACAGGGAGTGGAGCGGCGTCCGTTGTCGTGACTTGCTAGAGGATGGAAGAATCGTGCGGTATCCATCGCAGGAAGTGGAGCAGGATCGTGGCCGTTACTGTGGCCTGCCGGGGGGTAATGGAGCCGCACGAAATCCGTCGCAAGAAGTAGAGCAGGATCGTGGCCATCATAGCGGTCTGCCAGGGAACGCAGACCTGTCGGCTGAAGTTCGGTTGGAATCGGAAGCGAGGTTTGGCACCTGTAGGAGCTTGGACGAGGCCTTCCCGCAGTTGGGGTAGAAGGCAGAGTCCGGCTCTCGTGGGAGTCCGGGCGAAGCTTACCAGCGCTTGAAGTTGGTGATGGAGCCCGGCTCCCGTAGAAGTCCGGGCGGAATCTGCTTGTAGTCAGAGTTGTGGGCGGAGTCCGGCTCCTGTAGGAGTCCGGGCGGGGTCTTCCATGCAGTTGAAGTTGGTGACGGAGCCCGACTCTCATTGGAGTCCGGGCGGAGTCTTCCTTGGAGTTGAAGCTGGCGACGGAACTTGGCTCCCGTAGGAGTCCGGGCGGAGTCTGTTAGCAGTTGAAGTTGGTGACGGAGCCCGGCTCCTGTAGGAGTCCGAGCGAAGTCTCCCTGCAATTAAAGTCAGGGGCAAAGTCCGGCTCCCGTAGGAGTCCGGACGAAGCTTACCAGTGCTTGAAGTTGGTGATGGAGCCCGGCTCCCGTAGGAGTCCGGGCGGAGTCTGCTTGTAGTCGGAGTTGTGGGCGGAGTTCGGCTCCCGTAGGAGTTCGGGCGGGGTCTTCCTTGCAGTTGAAGATGGCGACGAAGCCCGGCTCCCGTAGGAGTCCGGGCGGAGTCTTCCTTGCAGTTGAGATGGTGATGGAGCCCGGCTCCTGTAGGAGTTCGGACGGAGTCTCCCTGCAATTAAAGTCAGGGGCGAAGTCCGGCTCCCGTAGGAGTCCGGACGAAGCTTACTAGCGCTTGAAGTTGGTGATGGAGCCCCACTCCCGTAGGAGTCCGGGTGGAGTCTGCTTGTAGTCAGAGTTGTGGGCGGAGTCCGGCTCCCGTAGGAGTCCGGGCGGGGTCTTCCTTGCAGTTGAAGCTGGCGATGGAGCCCGGCTCCCGTAGGAGTCCGGGCGGAGTCTTCCTTGCAGTTGAAGTTGGCGACGGAGCCCGGCTCCCGTAGGAGTCCGGACGGAGTCTTCCTTGCAGTTGAAGCTGGCGACGGAGTCCGGCTCCCATAGGAGTCTGGACGGAGTCTCCCTGCAATTAAAGTCAGGGGTGAAGTCCGACTCCCATAGGAGTCCGAACGAAGCTTACCAGCGCTTGAAGTTGGTGATGGAGCCCGGCTCCCGTAGGAGTTTGGGTGGAGTCTACTTGTAGTCAGAGTTGTGGGCGGAGTCCGGCTCCCGTAGGAGTCCGAGCGGGGTCTTCCTTGCAGTTGAAGCTGGTGATGGAGCCCGGCTCCCGTAGGAGTCCGGGCGGAGTCTTTCTTGCAGTTGAAGCTGGCGACGGAGCCCGGCTCCCGTAGGAGTCTGGACGGAGTCTTCCTTGGAGTTGAAGCTGGCGACGGAGCCCGACTCCCGTAGGAGTCCGAACGGAGTCTGTTAGCTGTTGAAGTTGGTGATGGAGCCTGGCTCCCGTAGGAGTCCGGACTGAGTCTTCCTTGGAGTTGAAGTTGGTGATGGAGCCCGGCTCCCGTAGGAGTCCGGGCGGAGTCTTCCTTGTAGTTGAAGCTGGCGACGGAGCCCGACTCCCGTAGGAGTCCGGACGGAGTCTTCCTTGGAGTTGAAGTTGGCGACGGAGCCCGGCTCCCGTAGGAGTCCGGGCGGAGTCTTCCTTGCCGCCGGAGTTGGCGACGGAGCCCGGCTCCCATAGGAGTCCGAGCGGAGTCTGCTTGTAGTTGAAGCTGGTGACGGAGCCTAGCTCCCGTAGGAGTCCGGGCGGAGTCTTCCTTGCAGTTGAAGCTAGCGATGGAGCCCGGATCCTGTAGGAGTCCAGGTGGAGTCTTCCTTGCAGTTGAAGCTGGCGACGGAGCCCGGCTCCCGTAGGAGTCCGGGCGGAGTCTTCCTTGCAGTTGAAGCTGACGACGGAGCCCGGCTCCCGTAGGAGTCCGGACGGAGTCTTCCTTGGAGTTGAAGTTGGCGACGGAGCTCGGCTCCCGTAGGAGCCTGGGCGGAGTCTTCCTTGCTGCCGGAGTTGGCAACGGAGCCCGGCTCCCGTAGGAGTCTGGGTGGAGTCTGCTTGCAGTTGAAGCTGGTGATGGAGCCCGGCTCCAGTAAAAGTCCGGGTGGAGTCTTCCTTGCAGTTGAAGCTGGCGATGGAGCTCGGCTCCCGTAGGAGTCCGGGTGGAGTCTTCCTTGCAGTTAAAGCTGGCGACGGAGCCCGGCTCCCGTAGGAGTCCGGATGGAGTCTTCCTTGGAGTTGAATTTGGCGACGCAGCCTGGCTCCCGTAGGAGTCCGGGCGGAGTCTTCCTTGCCACCGGAGTTAGCGACGGAGCCCGGCTCCCATAGGAGTCCGAGCGGAGTCTGCTTGCAGTTGAAGCTGGCAATGGAGCCCGGCTCCCGTAGGAGTCCGGGCGGAGTCTTCCTTGCAGTTGAAGCTGGCGACGGAGCCTGGCTCCCGTAGGAGTCCGGACGGAGTCTTCCTTGCCGTCGGAGTTGGCGACGACTCATGAGGGTCAATCCTGTTGAGAACTTCGGCTGAGGGTATTTTATACCCAACACCAGTCCCCCTACTTTCGAGTTTGAATTTTGAATGAAGGAAGTACAGAGAGGTTTGCACAACCAAAGTTGTCCCCTCGAACCCTGTGTACGATCGCCTCTAGATATTTTGGCATTAAATGTGCACGTGCTGGAGTCTTTTCGAATCGGGGCGATACGAAAGGACCCTTCGAAATTCCTGCTGGTACACTGGCCCAGGTACGGTGCAATAATGGCCCTGCCAACTGTCAGCCACTTTCAGTCGCCTGTCGTGGTGAGTGGGACACGTGTCGAGCGCAGGCTGGCCTAGGGGGATTCGTGATCATTATGGTGCCGGATCCCAGGGTCTATTTAAATCCATCCTTCCGCCTTTAGGGGCCCTATTCCTCTTCAGAATTCTAACGGTATCTGCCCTTTCTTCGAGAGCCCTGATCCTCTCGGCATCTTCCTGGGCCATAGGCGTCCTTCGAGTCATCCCTGTTCTCGCCCCTCTGCATCCCTCAGAGTGATCTAGGTTAGTCCCAGAACCTCCGTCCTTCTTTTTGCCATCTAGTGGCCTTTTCTTCACCATTTTCTTCTGTCGTATTCCTCTGAGTTAGTCTACTGTGACCTCTCATCCTTTGCCCCGTCTGTCTTCTTCGGGATCTTTAGAGTCTTCATTCGAAGTCATTTGAAATGTCTTCTGGCTCTTCCGCTTCCAACGGCTCCGGAAGTTCTTCCGCCTCAACCCCTCAGGTCCCTCGCTCTGTGGGTGAACCCGTATCGGAGGCTGGGCTTCGCTCGGTTTTTGCGTCGGGCGCCATTCCATACTTCCTGACTTCGGATGAACTCCTTCTGATAAGGGTCCAGTATGGAGTTCCTCCGGAGTATGACCTGGAGCTGTCTGGCCCCTCCGACAGGGCTAGCACTCCCCCACCCGATCATTTTTGCCTGTATCAGGAGGCATTCCGTGCCGGGCTCCGGCTTCCGCTTTCACCCTTTGTCATCACCCTCTTTCGGTTCTTAGATATCTCTTTGGCTTCGGTTGCTCCGAATTCTTTTAGATTTTTGATAGGGTTTCTCTCCCTTTGCCACGTAGTCGAGGTCCAGCCGTCCCTCTCTCTATTTAGGCATTTCTATACCTTCAAGCGTCATCCTTCGACGAAGGACTGATGGTATTTCTCCCCTCAGTTCGGCAAGAAGGGGTTGCTGAAAGGTGCCCCCTCTTCAATCCATAACTGGAAGGGGAAATACCTCTTCGTCCACTGCCCGACCCTGAGGCTGGGCCTGCCCCCTTGGGGCTCTCTGAGGGACTCCGTTCGTCGGGCCCCCAGCCTAGGGGAGGATGACCTCCAGGCTGCCTGGAAGCTTCTCGCCTATTCTGCTCCTTCTCTTCCCAACCTTCTGAGGGAGCAATTTTTGTTCAACATCGGCCTGAGCCCCCAGGATCCTGCGAGTACTTCACCTTTTTCTTTCTCTTCTTTTCTTCTGTCCCTCTTCTTTTTCTTTCTTTTTCTTTTCTTTCTTTTTTTTTCTTTTTTTTTTTCGAGTGCCACTCTGCCCTTTTTCTCCCCATTATTGATTTCTAATTTTTGATTGATTGATTTTTTTTTTTTTTTTAAGAATGGACGTCGAAGCAGTACGGATGCTTGCCAAGGGCCTCAAGGCCCACAAAAGAAAGGGTGCCGTGGCCTCCGGACCAGCAAAGAGGGCTAGGGTGGAGGAGTCGAGCTTGGCCGCACCCGCCTAGGTGGCTCCAGCGATCGACGTTCCCTCAGACGCCGAACCTACAGTCCCCCAGGCCTCTTCGAGGAGTCCGCCGATCGGGGCTCCCGTTTCGGGGCTCCGCTCCATGGAGGCGCCCGTAGGCGAGAGGGGGAAGAGAAGGAAGTTGGTGGCCCGCAGGGTCAGTAGCCACCGAGCCGCCGCTGACGAGTCCCTCTGTTCTGAAGAGGGGTCGGAGAATCCCTTCAATGACAGGGACTTGATCAGGCGGTTGATCGACAGCTGCATTCTGCCCGAAGTCATCGAGAGGATCGACCGCATCGATCCTGAGCAGCGGGTTTGGGACTCCCTAGGGTCCTTCCTCGAGGTAAACAAATCTTCATTTATCCAGTTATCCGACCCTTATTCTGATCCCCTAGCCGCCCTTGCAGATTAGGCACCAGCTCCTCGCCAATATCGTGGCGACGATCCGTGCGAGGAGGGACATCACCCAGGTGGAGGAGCGCTGCCGGGCCGAGGTCGCTCACCTCAAAGAAAAGGCAGCCGAAGTAGCCGCCCTCCAAGAGGCCCTGGAAAGAGAGAAACAAGCCCGGGAGGAGGAGAGGCAGACCTTGGAGGAGACGGTGAGAAAGGCGGAGGCTGAGGTCGCCAATTTGGCTGAGCAGACTCCAGTCCTGGTCTCGGAGGCCAGGGTTCTTGCGGTAGAGGAGTTCAAGGCCTCTGCGGAGATGAGAGACTTGAACGTCCAATTCAGCCAGGAGGCATTCATTAAGGGGTTCGATCTCTCCCAGGAGAGGGTGGCTAGAAAATTTTTGAAGCTCGACCTCAACTTCCTGGGTGAAGAGTCTGAAGACGAGGCCGGCCCCTCTCCTGCCATCACTGCTGCAGCAGCCCCCCTTCCCGGAACACCGAGCTCTCCAACTCCTGCCTCTGAGGTCTGAGACCTCCGACCTTGTAGTTTTATTTTACCATAATTTTTCTTTTCCTTTTTGTCTTCAAAATTCATCCAATCAATAAAGTTGAATTTCTTGTCGTGGGTGGCTTCTTCCTCCTTCCTTTCTTCTCTCTACTTTTCTTTCTGTGATGAGGCGCGTCTTGACATTTTTGCCTTCCGATGGCAGTGCCCTACCAAAGCACTCCCCCTGCCCCTGGGGATTCTGCTGAAGTCGACGATCCAGCGGCTGAAGAAGGAAGTTCTTTACCTGACAAAAAAGTCAAAGAAGATGGAAGGTGAGCTTCGCAGATTGAGAGAGGGTCATTCTGAAGCCACCGCGGAGGCCACCCGCTTTCGAAATCTCCACATGAAGGAGATCATGGAGTATAGCCGGAGGAAGGCGGACTTCATGAAGGAGCTTGAGGAATGCAAGAAAAGCACCAGCGATCGAATTTGGGCTCAAGCTGCCAAGATCAGCGCTCTCAGGGTGGAACTGTCGACTGCGAAGGAGAAGATCGGCCAGTTGGAAGGAAGTTCATCCCGGCTCTTGGCCCGGGCCGACGGCAACCGGGAGTGGTCGAAGAAGGTCTCCGACCTTCAGCAGCAGCTTCAGGACGTCGAGGTGAGCTACGATGTGCATCGGACCGATTGGCACAGGCAGGTAGATGAATATAAAGAGAGACTCAGGGTGGCGACCAATGAAGTCGTCCGTCTTCAGAGGCAGCTGGCTGACGGGGCTCAGCTTACTTCTGCTCGAGATTATGATGAACTCCAATCCCTAAGAGGAACCTTTGAAGGGATTTCTTTCACCCTCGGAGAAAGGATGGCTGAGCTGCAGCAACTGAAGATCCAACTGGCGTACGAGCAGTGGGCCGTCACGGACGCAGAGGCAGAATCTGAGGTCCTAAGAAAGAGGCATCGAGAGGCGGAGGCCGAAAGTCAGCGACTTCGTCGGGCGCTCCAGGATGCACTGCTGAAAAAGGGAGAGCTAGAAGAAGAAGTTGAGAATCTGAGGCAGTCCTGGATAGGGGGTGGAGTAGATAATTCTAGGTCGGAAGGAGCAGAGCTTCCCTAGGGCTCTTCTTGGCCTTCCATCTTCGCATGTATACATTTTCCCTTTTGCTGTTTTGTCTCGCTTTTGTCGCTTTGCTTTTCTTCCTTTGGCCTTCTGGTCTTCGTGGTGTATATTTCGCAAATGGAATGAAAAGGGGATTTTGTGTTACCTCGTCTGCATATTGTATCAAATTGTCGTCCGCCGAACTTCTCTTGTCATTCGACTTGTCCGACATTGACGTCGTTTGGAGGTGCCTAGTCGTCGATGCACTGGTCTGCTTTCCTTGGTGGTCTGAACTCCGTACTACCTCGGAGGTGTCGCCATCTTCTTGACCCATGTCGAGAGCCTTCTTAGAGGCCAGGGGTGTTTGGTAGGAACTTCCCATCTTTGTTGAGACGGGGTTCCTTATGTCTTTGGCGTAGTTTGTCCTTCATCTGTTTCTGTCGTAGTTCGTCACTCTTCCTTTTTAATTTCCCTCCTCTTTTCAGAGTGAGGGCCCTCCCCTTGCTCTTTGTGGGGTTGCGTAGAAGTATGAAGGTGCCACTGAGGAGCCTTTCCCCTTCATTCGATCTTGTTGGATGATCGGATTTCGTCGCCGTCAGGACGAGATTCTCCTCCTGTTTCCAACGGGGATGTGGGGGCACATAAGAGCTATCACAAGGGTCTCCCCCCCCATCCAGTCCAGAAGAATCGAGCCTTCGACTTTGCTCATGTTAGGATGAGGTTCTCCTCCAGTTCCCGACATGGCCGTAGGGGCACATTAGGGTGTTGCAAGGCCTCTCCCCCCCCATCTGGTCTAAAAGAACCGGGCCTTTGACTTTGCTCATGTCAGGACGAGGTTCTTCTCCTGTTCCTGACATGGCTGTGGGGGCACATTAGGGCGTTGTAAGGCCTCTCCCCCCATCCGGTCTAAAAGAACTAGGCCTTTGACTTTGATCATGTCAGGATGAGGTTCTCCTCCTGTTCCTGACATGACTGTGGGGGCACATTAGGGCGTTGTAAGGCCTCTCCCCCCATCCGGTCTAAAAGAACCGGGCCTTTGACTTTGCTCATGTCAGGACGAGGTTCTCCTCCTGTTCCTGACATGGCTGTGGGGGCACATTAGGGCATTATAAGGCCTCTCCCCCCATCCGGTCTAAAAGAACCGGGCCTTTGACTTTGCTCATGTCAGGATGAGGTTCTCCTCCTGTTCCTGACATGGCTGTGGGGGCACATTAGGGCGTCGTGAGGCCTCTCCCCCAATCCAATCTCAAGATAATCGGACTTTCATTTTAGTTATGTTAGGATAAGGTTCTCCTCCCGTTCCTAACATAACCTTGTTTTAATTGTTTGAAGGGGTTATCCCCAGTCGTAACAAATCCATTTCAAATGGGAGGAGCATGCGAAGTCGAAAGGAATTTAGATTCAGGATAAAGTTGTAAGCGATACATTTACAGGTTTTTCGAGTTCCATGGTCGTGGAAGGTCTGCTCCTCCTTGAGGCCCTCCGGTGATGGAGTCGATGGTCCCGATTGGAGGCCGATCTCCGGGCTGCTCCTCCCTCCTTGGTGGTTCAAGTTGCGGCAGGGCCCTTGGCCGATCTTCTCTACCCTCAGGCCGACGTCAGATGAATCTGTCGAGTCAACCTCACCGGATGAGCTCCTCGATCTCATCTCGGAGCTGAATGCATTCCTCCGTGTCATGGCCATGGTCGCGGTGGTAGAGATAGAACTTGTTGGGGTTGCGCTTTCCGGGGTGTGTGCGCATCCTCTCTGGCCTAGGGAGCTGCTCCCTAACCTCCATCAGTACCTGGGTCTTCGAGGCATTGAGGGGGGCGTAGTTGCGGAACCTTCCCGGGGGAGAACCCCATCGAACCCCACGATCTAGATTTCTCTGCCTGCATACCCGGGGTGGAGTATGGGCACGCTTGTGCCCAGGAGGGGATCAAGAATGCGGCCAAGCTTCTCTCGACCTTTTTTCGACTGCGGGCTTACTCAAGTCTCCCGCCTGTCGCTGTCTCGTGGTCTCTTCATCCTTCATTTTGAAGGCTTCTTCCGCTCGAGCGTACCCTTCAGCCCGAGCCAATAAATCAGCAAAATCTCTGGGGTACTTCTTCTCCAGAGAGAACAAAAGGTCATTCTTCTGAAGGTCGCCCTTCAGAGCGGCCATTGCGACTGATTGGTCCAAATTTCGGACCTCCAGTGCTGCGATGTTGAAGCGGTTGATGTAGGCCCGAATGGACTCCCCTTCCCTCTGCTTGATATTGATAAGGGACTTCGAACCCTTCCGGGGGTGCCGGCTGCTGACAAAATGGGCCATGAATTGGTGGCTCATTTGATCGAAGGAAAAGATGGTACCCGACTTCAGCACCGAGTACCAGTTTCTCGCCGCTCCCTTTAAGGTGGATGGGAAGGCTCGGCATAGAATGGCGTTGGGAGCACCATGAAGCAGCATCATCATCCGGAAGGCTTCCAGATGATCAACCGGGTCTGAAGTCCCGTCGTAGCTTTCGAACTGGGGGAGCTTGAAGTTTGGCAGGATTGACTCCTGCATGATCATTTGAGAAAATGGAGGGTCAGTGCAAATATCCTCACCATAAGCGGGGGGAGCGTGGCGGAGTTCTTCGATCCGCCGGTTCATCTCTTGGAGTCTCCGGTCCAGAAAATCCTCTCGACTTTGGGTCTCGAGGGTCCTCTGGTAAAATGGGGGCAGGGATCTTCCAAGGGTGGAGTCGTGATCTGATTGAGGGCTCTCCACCCTCGGGTTCGTCTTCCCAGAAAAGATGGGACGGCTGGTCCAAGTGGCCCGCCCCACCGTCGGATTCTGGTATTCCGGTGACACCCTTTCCAGGTGCACTGATGCCTGTGGCTGCTGCTGCTGCTGCATGGCCTGCACAGCTTCAGTGAGGCCCTTGACCTGCTGCGCTAGCAGGTCAAACTGCTCCGCACTGACCACCGTCGCTGGAGGAGGAGGAGGAGGTTGAGAAATAGGAGGTGAGGTCGGAGCCTGAGATCTGGCCGTGGAGGTCATGGATCGTCGCATGGATGCCTTGCGGGGAGGCATCGAGCAAAGACCAAGTGGAGGAAGGAGGAGAGGATGCCGGAAAAGATGCCCAGGGGCGGTCTCGTTGAGTGCTCCTTTAAGAACAAGGGTACCGCGAAGGTTCAGGACCCCTCCTTCTAGCGCCAATCCTGTTGGTGAAAAAATCCACCTGTGCTGGAGAAGTTGGAGTCGAGGGAGTCACGGTCGCCGTCGGGACCTGCAAAAGAAGTCTCAACCGGAGGTGGGGTTGCTCCGGCAAGATCCTCCGACGCTCAAGTCAGTTCTCTGCCTCAACAAGAATGGAGTGCTCGAACGAAAATTTTAGTAGAGTTTTGAGATAGAAAATGGAGCCTAGAGAATAGCGTATCTGGGTCTCCTTTTTATAGACGGAGGGTGCAACAGACTGATAGTGACGTTCGTAACCGTCTGGTAGTGGGCCGCCCAGAGTCAGGAGGAATTTGTTGCGAAGAGTAGTGGGGTAGGCCCGTGGCTATCGCCGAAGCATGCCACGTGGAGTCTGCCACAGGGAATGGAGCGGCATCCATTGTCGTGACTTGCCAGAGGATGGAAGAATCGTGCGGTATCTGTCGCAGGAAGTGGAGCAGGATTGTGGCTGTTATTGTGGCCTGCCGGGGGGTAATGGAGCCACACAAAATCCATCACAGGAAGTGGAGCAGGATCATGGCTATCATAGCGGTCTGCCAGGGAACGCAGACCTGTCGGCTGAAGTTCGGTTGGAATCGAAAGCGAGGTCCGACACCTATAGGAGCTCGGACGAGGCCTTCCCGCAGTTGGGGTAGAAGGCAGAGTCCAGCTCTCGTGGGAGTCCGGGCGAAGCTTACCAGCACTTGAAGTTGGTGATGGAGCCCGGCTCCCGTAGGAGTCCGGGCGGAATCTGCTTGTAGTCAGAGTTGTGGGTGGAGTCCGGCTCCCGTAGGAGTCCGGGCGGGGTCATCCTTGCAGTTGAAGTTGGTGATAGAGCCCGGCTCTCGTAGGAGTACGGGTGGAGTCTTCGTTGGAGTTGAAGTTGGCGACGGAGCTCGGCTCCCGTAGGAGTTCGGGCGGAGTCTGTTAGCAGTTGAAGTTGGTGACGGAGCCCGGCTCCCATAGGAGTTCGAGCGGAGTCTCCCTGCAATTAAAGTCAGGGGCAAAGTCCGGCTCCCGTAGGAGTCCGGACGAAGCTTACCAGTGCTTGAAGTTGGTGATGGAGCCCGACTCCCGTAGGAGTCCGGGCGGAGTCTGCTTGTAGTCAGAGTTGTGGGCGGAGTCCGGCTCCCGTAGGAGTCCGGGCGGGGTCTTCCTTGTAGTTGAAGCTCGTGATGGAGCCCGGCTCCCGTAGGAGTCCGGGCGGAGTCTTCCTTGCAGTTGAAGCTGGCAACAGAGCCCGGCTCCCGTAGGAGTTCGGACGGAGTCTCCCTGCAATTAAAGTCAGGGGTGAAGTCCGGCTCCCGTAGGAGTCCGGATGAAGCTTACCAGCGCTTGAAGTTGGTGATGGAGCCCGGCTCCCGTAGGAGTCCGGGTGGAGTCTGCTTGTAGTTGGAGTTGTGGGCGGAGTCCGGCTCCCGTAGGAGTCTGGGCGGGGTCTTCCTTGCAGTTGAAGCTTGCGACGGAGCCCGGCTCCCGTAGGAGTCCGGAAGAAGTCTTTCTTGCAGTTGAAGCTGGCGACGGAGCCCGGCTCCCGTAGGAGTCCGGACGGAGTCTTCCTTGGAGTTGAAGTTGGCGACGGAGCCCGACTCCCGTAGAAGTCCGGGCGGAGTCTGTTAGCTGTTGAAGTTGGTGACGGAGCCCGACTCCTGTAGGAGTCTGGACGGAGTCTTCCTTGGAGTTGAAGTTGGCGACGGAGCCCAGCTCCCGTAGGAGTCCGGGCGGAGTCTTCCTTGCAGTTGAAGCTGGCGACGGAGCCCGGCTCCCATAGGAGTCCAGACGGAGTCTTCCTTGGAGTTGAAGTTGGCGATGGAGCCCGACTCCCGTAGGAGTTCGGGCAGAGTCTTCCTTGCCGTCGGAGTTGGTGATGGAGCCCGACTCCCGTAGGAGTCCGGGCGGAGTCTGCTTGCAGTTGAAGCTGGCGATGAAGCCCGGCTCCCGTAGGAGTCCGGGCGGAGTCTTCCTTGCAGTTGAAGCTGGCGATGGAGCCCGGCTCCCGTAGGAGTCCGGGTGGAGTCTTCCTTGCAGTTGAAGCTGGCGACGGAGTCCGACTCCCGTAGGAGTCCGGGCGGAGTCTTCCTTGCAGTTGAAGCTAGCAACAGAGCCCGGCTCCCGTAGGAGTCCGGATGGAGTCTTCCTTGGAGTTGAAGTTGGCGACGGAGCCCGACTCCCGTGGGAGCCCGGGCGGAGTCTTCCTTGCCGTCGGAGTTGGCGACGGAGCCCAGCTCCTGTAGGAGTCTGGGCGGAGTCTGCTTGCAGTTGAAGCTGGTGACGAAGCCTGGCTCCCGTAGGAGTCCGGGCGGAGTCTTCCTTGCAGTTGAAGCTGGCGACGAAGCCTGGCTCCCATAGGAGTCCAGACGGAGTCTTCCTTGGAGTTGAAGTTGGCGACGGAGCCCGGCAGCTGTAGGAGTCCGGGCGGAGTCTTCCTTGCCGTCGGAGTTGGCGACGGAGCTCGTCTCCCGTAGGAGTCCGGGCGGAGTCTGCTTGCAGTTGAAGCTGGCGACGGTGCCCGGCTCCCGTAGGAGTTCGGGTGGAGTCTTCCTTGCAGTTGAAGCTGGCGATGGAGCCCGGCTCCCGTAGGAGTCCGGACGGAGTCTTCCTTGCCGCCGGAGTTGGCGACAACTCGTGAGGGTCAATCCTGTTGAGAACTTCGGTTGAGGATATTTTATACCCAACAAGCTCCATCGTTAACAGACTGATGATTGACTTTAGAACATAATTCCCAACAACTCTCACTTGGACTAAAGTCAATCGATACAGAAACATATACTCATCTTTGATTTATTGTCTTCGAACTCTTTGACATCGAGGGCTTTAGTAAATGAGTTGATCAGGTTCTCCTTTCCATCAATCTTCTGAAGTTTGATGTCACCTCGATCCTTGATCTCTCGAATCAGGTGGTAGTGGCACAGAATGTCCTTGGTCTGCTGTTGTAACTTCGGTTCCTTCGCTTGAGTAATGGTGCCAGAGCTGTCGCAGTACAACAAGATGGGGCCATCAATGGAGGGTGCCACTCTGAGCTTGTTGATGAATTTCTGTAACCACATAGTTTTCTTCGCAGCATCGGATGTCACGATGTATTCCATCTTGCAAGTAGAGTCGGTCACAGTGTGCTATTTGGAACTCTTCCAGCAGATTGTTCCACCATTTAGAGTATAAATATATCTCGACACACTCTTGTTGTCATCATGATTCAACTAAAAACTAGAGTTTGTAAATCTCACAAGTTTTAAGTTGGATTCTCCATAGATAAGCCACTGATCCTTAGTATTTTTCAAATACCTAAGGATGGTCTTTACAACCTTCTAATAGTTCTTATCTGGATCGAACTAGTATCTGCTCACTATCCCTAGTGAGTATGCCACGTTCGATCATGTACATGTCATGGCGTACATAATAGATCCCACTGTCGATGCATATGAAATTCTACTCATATACTCTCTCTCTTGAGGAGTTGTTGGACAATCACTCTTCGAGAGAAAAATTTCTTAGCCTATCAGAAGATAGCCTTTCTTGAAATTCTCTATGCTGAATCTTTTCAGCATAGTATCAATATATGTCGATTGGGATAATCCAAGCAATCTTTTTGATCTATCTCTATAAATCTTCATCCCAAGGATGAAGGATGCTTCTCCCAAATCCTTCATGGAGAATTATGATGATAACCAAACTTTTATTCCTTATAATGCAGGGATGTCATTCTCGATTAAGAAAATATCATCCACATACAAAATAAGAAATATTATCACCGAGTTATTAACTCACTTGTATATGCAGGATTTCTCTCCATTCTTAATGAAGCCATACGTTCTGATCACTTTATCAAAATACATGTTTCAACTCTGAGATACCTGCTTAAGTTCATAAATGGACCTCTGAAGCTTGCACACCTTAGACTCATCTATGGTAATGAAACCTTCAGGTTGTATCATATACACCTCTTCTTCCATCTCTCCATTTAAGAAGACTGTTTTCACATCCATTTGTCAGATTTCATAGTCCAGATGTGCTGCTATCGCAAGCACGATCTGAATGAACTTGAGTATTGCCACGAGAAAATATCTCGTCATAGTCAATACCATAATGCTGACGGTAACCCTTGGCAATCAGACGGGCTTTATAGATCTCTACCTTCCCGTCTGCACCCCTCTTTCTTTTGAAGATCCACTTACACCCTATGGATTTTAGCCCTTCAAGTGGGTCAACCAATGTCCATACATTGTTGACTTTCATGAACTTCATTTCGAATTTCATGACTTCCAGCCACTTATCAGAGTCAAACCTCTGCATCGCATCTATATAGGTGATCGATCCTCATTATTCTCATCGAGTTCAACTGGATCACCATTCCGGATCAAGAAATCATAGTATTTATCCGGTTAATGCAGTATTCTATCGGATCTCCTTAAAGATATTTCTACAATAGGTTCCATATTTGATCTAATCAAATTCAAATCTATGGGTTTACTAGATTGTATCAGATCTTCTATCGATTGAACTTCATCAAGTTCAATCTTTGAGGCATTAGTTCCTTCTCCAAGGAACTCTTTCTCTAGAAAGACTATCCTATTGCTGATGAACACCTTCTGTTCATCAACAAGGTAGAAGTAATACCCCTTGGTCTCTTTTGAATGTTCTATAAATAGACACTTGTCAGACCTAGGTTCAAGCTTGTCAGTTTTCAAATGTTTGACATAAGCTAAACATCCTCAAAACCTAAGGTGAGAGGGTGCTGGCTTATGCCCTATCCACATCTCATATGGTGTTTTACTTATGGACTTTCTCAAAAGTTTATTTGAAATATAATAAGCCGACTGGAGTGCATATCCTTAAAAGGAGATCGTCAGATTTGCAAAGCCCATCATGGACCGAACCATGTCTAATAGGATTCGATTCTTCCTTTCCGATACATTGTTATACTGTGGTGTTCCAATAAGGGTCCCTTGCAAGAGAATCTCATTTTCTTCTAAATATGTCAAAAACTCACTGGAGAGATATTCTCCTCCTCGATCGAATTGAAGAGTTTTAATACTCTTCTCAGTTTATTTTTCTACTTTATTACAAAATTATTTGAATATTTCAAACGATTCTGATTTATGTGTCATTAAGTAGATATGCCTATATCTCAATAGGTCATCTATAAATGTAATAAAATAATAATATCAATCTCTGACACTGATGTTCATTGGTCCATATATATCAGTATGTATCAGACTTATCTTCACTAGCTCACTCATCTTTTTCGATAAAAGGTAACTTGATCATTTTCGCAAGAAGACAGAACTCATAGTTTGAAAGTGATTCACAATCATTAACTTCGAAGATTTTCTCTTATGTCAACCTGTTTATTCTGTTCTTGTTAACATGACCTAACCTACAGTGTCAAAGGTTGATACCAGAGACATCACTAATTCTAGGGTATTTGCTGGACGTGTATATTACACTAACAGGTTGTGACAATATGTAAATACTATTGTTCAGTTGCCTATTCATCACATTAACATCATTCATAATGATATTAAATTTTTTTTTATTAAAATTTCATAACCGTACATGGTCAAGAGGCCTACAGAAATAATATTCAATAAAAAGGAAAGATGAAAGGAAAGACAAAAGTGATATTCACTAAAAATAATTATATTCAACTTGAATAAAAGCTTAATAATTTCTAATGCTAGAACTGAAACTGATCGTCCATCTCCAATATTGAGGAATCTTTCACCTTCTTTAAATCTCCTATTGACCTACAGATCTTGCAATGAATTGTAAATATTAAAAGGACTTCCGGTATCTAATATCTAAGTAGTAGAATCACAAATTGAAAAATTATAAGGTATTATCATATAATTACCTTGCCAGCATCAACTTGCTTCTTTCTCAGCCTATTCGGATCCAAGGAAGCAATGTACTGAGGACACAATTTTTCTTCCAGTGCCCCTGCTTCTTACAGTTAAAGCATTCCATCTGACTCTGATCAGACTTGGATTTCTTGGTCTAACTGGGCTTGGGTGCCCCAGCACTTTGTATATTTTTTTTATTCTTTTTGTTCTTCTTTCCTTTCTTAAAGGGTTGATGTCCAGAAGAAGAACCTCCCACTATATTCACTGACTCCTTGTGGAGCTAGTGATTCTTCTCAAAATTTTACAGTAATTCTAGCAAATCGTGGTAGTTAACCATAGGCTTTATCATTTGAAAATGAGTAAAAAAAGGGAGGTAGGACTTGGGCAGAGAGTTTAGAATGGCATCTTTTCTCAGCTACTCATGCAGAAAAAAGTCGAGCTTGCTTAAGCGCTCAATCATCTTGATCATATACAGTACATAATCGATGATTGATGCTCCTTTCCTCATTCGAGAGTTGAAGATGACACAACTAGTCTTGTGCCTCTCAACATCATCGAGTGTGCTAAAAGACTCGTTCAACATTTATAACATATTCTGTGACTGAGTATTCTCGAAATGATAGATGAGCTCATCATTCATTACCATCAGTATAATACAACAAACCATAGTTCGATTATTGAGCCATTTCTAATAAGAATCTCTGACCATGCTGTGCATGTTCGGAGCTAGCTTCTTGGGTGTTGGATCTGTCAATACATATAAGGTCCGTTCGTGCTCCAAGACTATTTTGAGCTTTCGATACCAGCTATCAAAATTTGATCCCATCAATTTATCACTATCTAATAGTAATCGGAGCGACAAGGCGATGGCCATAACTGTAAAAGAAAAACTAAAACCTAATTAATATATGAATTGATTGAGCTTGAAGACATAGATTTTAGTCTAAAAGTTTTTTCACTATTTTATTCGAATTGATAGCCTCTATCTTCAATTTGAAGAATTACACTAATTCCTCAGTGGGTACTAGAATCCACATAGACTGCATATGGGCCCGAGTGTGGCTCGACCAACTCTTGTGCACCCATGGGTAGGTTCTTAACCAATTATTTCATCAAATAATTTTTAGTATTCAATTTTATCCCAAACACCTCTTCAGCAGGCGTGTGGCGTCTCCACTAAAAATTTTAATTAGGTCCAACCATTAATATGTCAGAATTTAGTGCATCTGACAAACGAGTGAGCAGGCTCGAGTGTGGCTCGGCCAACCTGACCATCATCAGACAGACAACTAAATCAACATATTATGAATAATAATTTCGACAGTCAGATGAGCACCAGACGTGTGGCATCTCCAATGATCATCTAAACTGTTGGACTCATTATCATCCAACTTAATAGGAGACTATGATCTAGTTATCACCATAACTTAATAGGAGGCTATTTCATTTTAAGAACCTAACAATTTTAGAAGATTTAATTAGTTTTATTGAAAGATAAGAAGAGACTTGATCAGTTAATCTTAATCCTTCCACTGACTTCATCAAGTCAGATTAAAGAAGATCAGGCATAAGCTGGTCCAGCCAACCAGTCATGAATTCTCTCACTGACTTCACCGAGTCATAAAGAGGACTCAAGATAAGTTGAACTAGGGGTACCTAAATCAGCCATACTGATTTCCTAGTTAGCATGGGTTAACCTAAATCATTAAGTGATCTAATCAAAACATGATTCACCATGTTGGTCAGGTAAGTGAGATCGATGGGAGAAATATGCCATTAACTCGATATGGATTTAATCTATGCAAATAGCTCCTAATTAATGACCACCAATCAAAGCTTCCATACTTACCTTAGACACTAACGGGTTAGTCATTTTCAATTTGATCAACTTAAAGACTTGGGTTCGATCATGGAGCTATGATCAAAGTTCATATTGGTCTAACCAAAGACATGGATTTGACCAACTATAACTATTGAACTTGATCAAGAGAAAAAAAATGACCCAATCAGAATTAACTTTTAATTAGATTTGATCAATTACTAATATGGTCCATTATCAATGATTTCTAATTCTAGGTCTAATCCAGTTAAATGGATTTGACTCGAGCTAACCCATTAGCCAATGAATTATGAAATTAATGCTTAGATCTTTGATTCTCAAATCTAGATCACTTAATTCTGAATTAAGTTTTGGGCTGACATGGGTTCGGGTTCGGGTTCGGTGTTTGAAAATAGTTTTAAATTTTATAAAATAATTTTTCAATCAATCATCTAATGATTAAAATACTAATTTTAAATCTACTATACATTATTTCAGATCTAAAATAAAATTTTAAAATCTTTTTCATTGTATATTATCATGAAAAAGACTGCACAGCACTCCTACCCGTCATAGGAGATCCCATCGAATGGATAAATAGAGTTGCGAAACTCTGATTTCTCCTATGATCGGATCCCTATGAGGATCTATCCCATCAGATTACTATACTACTCAGATACTAAATTAATTATTTAGATCTAATCTAAATAATTAAAATCAGATTATATGCAAAAATAAATTCATGTCATAAGAAAACCTGCTCTGATATCATTGAAAGGTTGCGCAGGAGTTTTAAGCATGCATTTCAAAATTTTTTAGCGAAAGAATATTAGA
Source organism: Elaeis guineensis (assembly GCF_000442705.2). Taxonomy (NCBI): domain Eukaryota; kingdom Viridiplantae; phylum Streptophyta; class Magnoliopsida; order Arecales; family Arecaceae; genus Elaeis; species Elaeis guineensis. Next base: position 53,726,530 of record NC_026004.2, read on the forward strand.
TTAAACTATTTAATCTAAAAATATATGTTTGATCTTAAAACTCTTACAAATGAATCTATAACATGAATTTATATGCATAAAAGTCTGAATTTAAAATGACAAGCATGTGAACAAAAAAAAAAATAGCATTTAGTAATAGATCTAATCTACCACTTCTAGGGTTCCAAACCCAATACCTGAGTGTAGATAGTCAAACTCCAAGATCAAAAATATAGATCTAAAAGTTCTCTATGATCCTTTACAGCCGCACAAGCATCCGACTTCTACGAATGATCCACACGAAGCCCTCAGACGGATCAACCCTCTGTGGGAGTGCTAGCTCACGCAGTCAGCTTCTGATGGTAGATCTGATTTCATCTCTTTCTTTGATCACCTCAGACCTTTTTGATATCGAATATGGATCAGAGGAGGATGCTGGATGGTGAAGAAAAATCTAATGATGGCTCTCTTCTCTTTGATTTTTTTCTCACCCAAAAACTTTAGAACAGTTCTAGGTCTCTCACCCGAGAGGAGATCGGTCTTCTCCTTTGTTCACGCTAAAGAAGATAGAAGGCCACCCAAACCTCATGTCTCAAAAAAGATTTTTGGCCCCCCTTTTTCTTTGGTATCTCATGATAAAATATTCTTTCTTGTTGGTGAAGGAAAAAATTAGCTTTTTCCTTGTAGGATCTTTCAAATCTAATGAGATCTGGGGTAGAATATTACAAAAAAAAATATTCTATGATTATTTCAGATCTAAGATCTATTAGATCTAATTCTTATTATCTGATATTAAATCTAAAATTAAATATAAAATCATGAGGAATAGAAAAATACCTCTAGGGTAACTAGATTACCCTGTAGGTGATCACAGCAATGCCTGAGGTTCTAAAATAGCCATGCAGTCGTCTGGCCTCTACCGGTATCCACTTGAGCAGGATCTAGATCATCTTCTTCTCACAAATCTTTACTCCAAAAATCAGATCTGGATCTGATCTGAAAGATCTTCTGAAGTTGGAGCAGTAGCTTCTCGATAAATCTTTGCAGCCTTTTATTCAGGAAGCCACCACGCCTTGGACAAGCACCAGATGGATGCCCAACCTCTTGGATGTGAAGAGAGGAGGGAGAGGAGCAGAGGGGGTGTGGAGAAGTAGAGAGGATTTAGGATTTTCCTAGTTATTAAGCAGAGTCTCTAAACCCTAGGCGTAGACAGGGTTTAAATAGATCCTGATGCGCCATGCAGTGCCACATCATTCAATCAATCATAAAATTTCAATTAATTCTGAAAAAATTTTGATTAGTGGAGTGATGTCATCTGATCATATCAGATAAGAATATGAGAAAATTCAGTGCAGGGGTAAAATGATAATTTTAAAACTTTTTCAAAATCATGATTTTACAGTGAAAAAATATTAATTAATCGAATTAATTAACATGAATTTACCCTACACTAGGATCTAAATATGATATATAGCATGCATGCATTTAAATTTAAAATTTAAATTTGAATAATAAATACTTTATTGTAATGTGTTCAGAACACAATACCTTTGTGCGGGTAGTAGATCATCGCAATCTGATCACCGTCGGGAGAGTCTGATCGTTGTGATGCAGCCACACAGTGTGTCTGGTCTCTGTGGATCATCCACATGAAGCTCTCAGTCTGATCGACTCCTCACGAGTGCTTGCTCGTTGTAGAGCCCTTTTGACGGCCGATGTTGATCGAACTCCTTCGATCGATGTCTGTCGATTCTTTGGATGCTTCGGATCATCAACAGATGTGCTTGAGAGGATGTTGAAGATCTCCCTGAGATTTTGTGGGCTCACAACACTCGTAGCTCACTTTCTCACTTTTCGAACCCCAGGCTAAAACTTTAGGGAACTCACCGAAAACCTTGCACCCACTTTTCTTTCTTTTTCTCTTGGAAGGATATGGACTTCCTTCTCACGCACAAGACTTCTCACACCCCAGAATTTTTCTCCAAAAATCTTCTTCTTGCATGCCCCACTCTTCTCCTCCTTTTATAACAACATCAAACGTCTTATCCAAAAGAAAGGATAAAGATGAGTAATTGCACATTTGAATTCAAATCAAATTTTGAATTCAAATGGACACCAACTCATCCCTTATCCACTAAAGGCATGAGGCGTGGCTTAAATTTTGCATGGAGTGATTTCATGAGAAATCTTTTCTCATGTAATAAATGGGGCATAAAAAAAGAGATATGGTGCAAAGATTGATTGCCCATTCAAATTCAAAATAAAATTTGAATTTAAACCCAACCAATCATCCTTATCCATTCATTCAGCACATTAAAGTGGGGCGTGGAGAGGGCTTGGCGTGAGAAAAAAATTTATGAGAAGTTCCTTCTCATGAATTCAAATGGGTGCAATGGAAGTGAGGTGGCGCATGGAGATTGGGTCAAGGTGGTTTAATTATTTAAACCAACCTAATTGAACCAAATAAGTTAGGTCCAATTAGACTAATTTAAACCCAACTTAATTAGATTTAATTAGAGTCAATAAAATTCTAATCAAATCAGGAATTGACTAAGCCCAATCCCTGATCGAATCAGGGACCAAACCATCTCGACGATTAGGTCAACTCTTAACCTAATCGGATCAAACCCAACTGAATCCAATTTAATTGGACTTGATCCAAAAATAATTACTCAATCAAATTGAGTTAATTAGTGATCAAATTACTAATTAAATCTCTCATAAATACTGAGTCTAAATCTGATGGGCAATCGAGCATCAGAATTCAAAGATATGTAACTCTGATCGAAAAGTCCCAACCAGTGGGACTCTTGACCCTGGTACCCATAATGTGTGGAACTCATGATCAGAGAATCCTGATTCTCGATCACTGAGTCCCAAACATGTAGGATTCTACACCAGCCATCAGATCAGATAGGAACCTCTAATGTATGTGACCCCGCAGGTTCGAACCTACACCGGTAGCACAGGAACCAATTCCTGTACTAATCGAAGTGACCATCTAGCAATGGTACCCGACGTTCGGATAGGTCGAAAAGTTGCAATCGCAACACTCAGAACCTACATGAATATGGTTACTGTATAATTCATCCTTTTGACCCCTGTGTTTAGGATGACTCAGGGTTAAACTGTCAACCCTGATCAGATCATCCGAATCGTGCTCAACTCAAACAGTCCTGTGACTCCTCACAAGGACTACCCTGACTAAGGTTTTGCTAAATTGAAACACGACTGTACACAGCTCCTAAACTGGAGTGATCAATTCCATCTTGACACACGCACCGACAAGTCAAGTACTTGACTACACCCAGCAGCTTTCTGTTACTGAATTAAAAATTCAGGTAGTTCAGTGCCTAAGTGCAGTGAGTTGCTTGCAAGTCACCGTGGCGGTCTCAGGTCGAAGAGATATTTATACCCATATTCCATCGGAGCAAATCTTGACAGCAAAAATAGCTCCGGAGTCGGTCACGTTCAGTGCAGATATACCCTTACATCTCACCTATATGCCATACCAGTGTCTCCACACTCATTGGTTAAGAGGATAACCAACCTATATGGCACACAACGACCTATGCTTGATAAACGTTGTCGTCTTTGGTAACAACGTATCATTTGGTCACGAACAGATTTAAGGACTAAACGACAAATCCTCCTTTGTCGAGTCTAAATAGTCCTAAGGACTTCACCACAACATAGGAGTTCATTAGAAGATGAAATATTTTGTGATGAAAAAATACCAAAATAATTTTTATTAATTCATAATTTATGTACAAATATAAAAATGAGCACAACCGTCAATAGACTGAAGATTGACTTTGGGATACTATTCCCAACAATCTCCCACTTGGCCTAAAGACAATCGGTGCAGTATCTAATATCCATCTTCGACTTGTAGTCGTCAAACTCCTTCACCGCAATGGCTTTAGTGAATGGGTCGGCCAGGTTCTCCTTTCCGTCGATCTTCTAAAGATCGACGTCACCTCGATCCATAATTTTTCGGATGAGATAGTAGCGGCACAGAATATGCTTCGTCCGCTGGTGTGCCTTTGGTTCCTTCGCCTGAGCAATGGCTCCAGAGCTGTCACAGTAGAGCAAAACTGGACCAACAAGGGAGGGTGCTACTCTAAGCTTGGTGATGAATTTTCTCAGCCACACCACTTCTTTGGTAGCATCTGATGCAGTGACATACTCCATCTCGCAAACTGAATCAGCCACTATGTGCTGCTTGAAACTTTTCCAGTAGATAGCCCCACCATTAAGGGTAAAAATAAATTCCGACACACTTTTACTGTCATCGTGATCAGACTGAAAACTAGAGTCTGTAAACCCTATAAGTCTCAAGTCTGATTCACCATAAACAAGCCACTGGTCCTTAGTATTTCTTAAATACTTCAGGATGGTTTTAACAACCTTCCAGTGATTCTCCCCTGGATCAGATTGGTATCTACTCACTACCCCTAGTGAGTATGCCACATCTGGTCGTATACATGTCATGACGTACATGATAGATCCCACTACCGAAGCATATGGAATCCTACCCATACGCTCTCTCTCTTGAGGTGTTGTCGAACAATCCCTCTTCAAGAGAAAAATTCCATGACCTATCGGAAGATAGCCTTTCTTGGAATTCTCCATGCTGAACCTCTTCAGCATAGTATCAATGTACGTGGACTGTGATAAATCAAGCAACCTTTTAGATCTATCCCTATAGATCCTCATCTCTAGGATGTAGGAAGCTTCTTCCAGATCCTTCATGGAGAACTGTGACGACAGCCAAATCTTTATTCCCTGTAATGCAGGGACATCATTCTCGATTAAGAGAATATTATCCACATACAATACATGAAATACTACTACTGGACCATTAGCCCACTTATAAATGCATGGCTCTTCTCCATTCTTAACGAAGCCATACGTCTTGATCGTCTTATCAAAACGTATGTTCCAACTCCGTGATGCCTGCTTAAGTCCATAAATGGACCTCTGTAGCCTGCACACCTTAGACTCATCTGTGGATGTGAATCCTTCAGGTTGTATCATATACACCTCTTCATCCAGCTCTCTGTTTAGGAAAGCTGTCTTCACATCCATCTGCCAGATTTCATAGTCCAGATGGGCAGCTATCACAAGCATAATCCGAATGGATTTGAGCATTGCCACAGGAAAAAAAATCTTATCATAGTCTATACCATAATGTTGACGATATCTCTTGGCAACCAGACGGGCTTTACAGGTTTCCACCTTTCCGTCTGCACCTCTCTTCCTCTTGAAGACCCACTTACACCCTATGGGTTTTACTTCTTTGGGTGAGTCAACCAATGTCCACATATCATTGACCTTCATGGACTCCATTTCGGATTTCATGGCCTCCATCCATTTCTCAGAGTTGGGTCTCTGCATTGCATCCATGTAGGTGATCGGATCCTCATCATTTTCATCAAGTTCGATAGGATCACCGTCCCGGACCAAGAAACCATAGTATCTGTCCAGTTGACATGGTACTCTACTAGATCACCTTAAGAGTGCTTGAACAATGGGCTCCGAATCTGATCTAACCAAATCCGGTTCAGGTTCAGCAACTTGTGTCGGTTTTTCCACCTACCAAACTTCATTAAGTTCGACCTTAGAGGCAACAGTCCCTTCACCAAGGAACTCCTTTTCCAAAAAGATTGCCTTAAGGCTGACAAACACTTTTTGCTCATCAGCTAGGTAGAAATAATATCCTTTGGTCTCTTTTGGGTACCCTATAAAATTACACTTGTCAGACCTAGGTCCAAGCTTGTTTGTAATTAAACATTTAATATAAGTCGGACACCCCCAAACCCTAAGGTGTGAGAGTACTGGCTTACGTCCTATCCATATCTCATATGGTATTTTGGTTACAGACTTACTCGAAACTCTATTTAGAAGGTAACAAGTCGATTCAAGCGCATATCCCTAGAGGGAGATCGGTAGACCAGCAAACCCAATCATGGATCGAACCATGTCTAACAAGGTCCGATTTCTCCTTTCAGATACACCATTATGTTGTGGTGTTCCAAGAGGAGTCCACTGAGAGAGAATCCCATTCTCCCCAAGATATGTCAGAAAATCATTGGAAAGGTATTCACCTCCTCGATCAGATCGAAGAGTTTTAATACACTTTCCAGTTTGTTTTTCTACCTCATTTCGGAATAGTTTGAACATTTCAAACGACTTTGATTTATGCTTCATTAAATAGACATACCCATACCTCGATAGGTCGTCTGTGAAGGTTATGAAGTAGAAATATCCACCTCTTGCACTTCAGCTCATGGGTCCACATACATCAGAATGTACCAAACCCAAGAGTTCACTGGCTCGCTCACTTTTTTCAGTAAAAGATGATGGTCATTTTACCAAGAAGACAGGACTCACAGGTTGGAAGTGATTTACAATCACCGACTTCAAGAATTCCTTCTTGAGCCAACCTGTTTATCCTGTTCTTATTGATATGACCTAGCCTACAGTGCCAAAGGTAGACTTCTGACACATTATCTATTCTAGGGCATTTACCGGAGGTTTGAACCACATTAACAGGTTGTGATAGAAAGTAAATTCTATTATTAAGTTATCCAACAAACATTGTAATACCATTCAAAATGATATTGGAAATATTTTTTTTTATTAAAAATTGATAACTGTTCATGGCCAAAAGGCCTACAGAAATAATATTTAATAAAAAGCTTGGACAATAGTGACATTCACTCAGAATTACGTTTCGAGAATTGATTATAAGGTTCATGATTCCTAATGCTAGAACTGAAACTTTGCTTCCATCTCCAACGTTCAGGAATCTCTCGCCTTCATCAAATCTCCTACTGACCTACAGACCCTGCATCGAATTGCAAATATGATAAGGGCTTCCGGTATCCAATACCCAGGTAGTAGTATCACAAATAGAAAAGTTACAAGGTGTTATCATATAAGTACCTTGCTTCTTCTTCGACCTGTTCGGGTCCAAGGAAGCAATATATAGAGGACAGTTTCTCTTCCAGTGCCCTTGCTTCTTGCAAAAGAAGCACTCTACCTGGCTCTGGTCGAACTTGCGCTTCTTGATCTGTCCCTGTGCAGACGTCCCAGCATGCAGCTGCACCTTCTTATTCTTTTTCTTCCTTTTCTTAAAGGGTCGACGACTAGAAGAAGACCCTCCCACAATATTCACCACTCCTTATGGAGCTGGTGATCCTTCTCAAAATTCTGCAGCAATCCCAACAAATCGTGGTAGTTCACTGCAGGTTTTGTCATCCGAAAATGAGTAAGGAAGGGGAGGAAGGACTTGGGCAATGAATTAAGGATCGCATCCTTACCGAGCTGCTCGTACAGGAGAAAGCCCAGTTTAGTTAGGCGTTCAATCATTTCGATCATGTACAGTACATGATCAGTGATTGAGGCTCCATCCCTCATCTGAGCATTAAAAATGGCACAACTAGTTTTGTGTCTTTCAACATCGTCAGGCGTGCCAAAGGAGTCATTCAACATTTGAAGCATCTCCTATGGCTGGGCGTTCTTGAACCTACGGCTGAACTCATCATTCATTGTTGCCAGCATAATGCATCGAACGGTGGTGCGGTCGTTGAGCCACTTCTGATAAGTGTCTCGGACCGTCCCTCTAACGTTCAGGGTTGGCTCCTCAGGTGCCGGATCCACTACTACATAAAGGATCTGCTCATGCTCAAGGATGATTTTTAATTTTTGATACCAGCTATCAAAATTAGGTCCCATGAGCTTGTCATTATCTAATAATGATCGGAGGGATAGGGTAGTGGCCATAGCTGCATAAAGGAAAACCATACCTCTATTAGTACATAAATTATAAATACTAAAGATTTGGACTTTAGTCTAAAGTTTCTTCCAGTATTTTTATGAACTGGTAGCCTCAACCTCCAATTCGAAGAATTACTTTAATTCCTTAATGGATACTAGAATCCACACAGACTACACACGATCCCAACTTTGGTTGGTCAATCCATGTGCATCTATGGGTAGGTTCATAACCAGTTATTTCTCTAAACAACTTCTAGTAATTGATTTTGCCTTAGAACCTAATCAGTAGGCTTTGGCCTCCACTGAAAAGATCTGTTTAGGTCCAACCATTAACATGATTTGATTTGGTGAATCGGACCAATAAATGATCAGGCCCGACTTTGGCCGGCCAACCTGACCACCATCAGAAAGACTCAAACCAAATTATCATATTATGAATGATAATTCCATTAGTCAATAAGCACTAGGCCTTTGGGCCTCCAATGATTATTAAACTAATGGACTCATTATCACTCACTTAATGGGAGGCTATGACTTAGTTATCAATATAACTTAATCATTTTTAGAGACCTAATAATTTTTGAGGATTTTATTAAAGGATAGATGAGAAAAAAATATCCAGCCAATTTCAATCCTCTCACTGACTTCACCAAGTCAGATTAAAAAAGGATTTAATTAAAGCTGACATTAGAAGCATCTAAATCAGTCAAACTGATTTACTTAATGACATGGGTGAGCCCTAATCACCAAGTGATCTAATCAAAACCTAATTCACCAGGTTGGCCAGGTAAGTGAGATCAGTGCTGGGGATAAGCAATTAACTCGTCAGAGATCGAATCACTGCGAGTAGCTCCCGCTTAAAAACCACTGGTCAAAATGCCAAACTTACCTTAGACACTAACTGGTTCATTAGTTTTAATTTGATCAACATATTAAATAGGATTCTACCACATAGCCATGAATTAAGTCCATCTTGGTCTAGTTAAAGATATGGACCCATTCAACTACAACTATTGGAGTTGAGTCTAGAGTATCCTTGACCTAATCTAATTCAACTTTTGATTAGATTTGACCAATTACTCTAATTTAGTCCATTTCTTTAAGCTAACCTTAGATCTAACCAAATTATGGACCTAATCCATCTAACCCGTTGACCCACAAGTTTATGCAATTGTCTTAGGTCTTAATTCATAATTCTAGACCTACTAGACAACACTTAATTCTTTTAATTAAGTATTTGGACTGATGGGTCAGGGTTTGGCATTTCAAAAATAATTTTCAAATTTGAAAGATTTTATTTTCTGTTCACCAAATATGTTGACTCATTTCACAAATAGATCAGCACATTTCTTAAATAGCAATCCTATTGCTAATTACATAACAGAAAATAACTCAATCAAAATAAATCATGAATATTCCTTTAGATCTAATCTAACACATTCATGATAAATTTTATAATTAAACCTTTACAATTAATTTCTTTCGCTGCTTCATCTGCATGGGATATAATTACAGCGGCACCCCTACCGCCATAGGAGACCCCATCGAATGGGAGGAGAGGGCCTTTAAACCCTGCTTTTCTCCTATGATCGGACGGCCATGGCAACCAACCCAATTCGATTACTTGCTACTTGGATCAAGTATATCTAAATATACCAATTTCAAAATTTAAAATTTAAATTTTAAATTTTAAATTTCAAATAAATTTTAAATTTCAAATTTTAAATTTTTGAATTTCAAAATTTGAATTTTAAATTTTGAATTTTAAATTTTGAATTTCAAATTTGAAATTTCAATCAAATTTCAAATTTTAAATTTTAAAATTTAAATTTTAAATTTTTGAATTTTGAATTTCGAATTTCAAAATTCAAAATTCAAATTTCAAATTTTTGAATTTTGAATTTTGAACAACTTTCAAAATTCAAATTTTGAATTTTGAATTTTAAATTTAAACTTTTAGATTACAACTTAATCTACACATGCAAATATATATATCATATCTAAGAACCCGCTCTGATACCATTTGTGGGGAAATTCAGTGCAGGAGTAAAATGGTAATTTTAAAACTTTTTCAAAATCATGATTTTACAGTAAAAAAATATTAATTAATTTAATTAATTAATATAAATTTATCCTACACTAAGATCTAAATATGATATATAGCATGCATGCATTTAAATTTAAAATTCGAATTTGAACAATAAACACTTTATTGTAATGTATTTAGAACACAATACCTTTGTGCAGGTAGTAGATCGTCGTAATCTGATCACCGTCGGAAGAGTTTGATCATCATGACATAGTCACACAGCATGTCTAGCCTCTGCGGATCATCCACACGAAGCTCCCGATCTGATCGACTCCTCACGAGTGCTAGCTCGTTGTAGAGCCCTTTTGATGGTCGATGCTGATCGAACTCCTTCGATCGATGTCTGTCGATTCTTTGAATGCTCCGGATCATCAACAGATATGCTTGAGAGGATGTTGAAGATCTCCCTGAGATTTTGTGAGCTCACGACACTCGTAGCTCACTTTCTCACTTCCCGAACCCCAGGCTAAAACTCTAGGGAACTCACCGGAAACCTTGCACCCACTTTTCTTTCTTTTTCTCTTGGAAGGATATGGACTTTCTTCTCATGCACAAGACTTCTCACACCCCAAAATTTTTCTCCAAAAATCTTCTTCTTGCATGCCCCACTCTTCTCCTCCTTTTATAACAACGTCAAACGTCTTATCCAAAAGAAAGGATAAAGATGAGTAATTGCACATTTGAATTCAAATCAAATTTTGAATTCAAATGGACACCAACTCATCCCTTATCCACTAAAGGCGTGAGGCATGGCTTAAATTATGCATGGAGTGATTTCATGAGAAACTTTTTCTCATGTAATAAATGGAGCGTAAAAAAAGGGATAAGGTGCAAGGATTGATTGCCCATTCAAATTCAAACTTTATTTTGAATTTGAATGGCCAACCAATCATCCTTATCCATTCATTTGGCACATTAAAGTGGGGCATGGAGAGGGCTTGGCGTGAGAAAAAATTTCATGAGAAGTTTCTTCTCATGAATTCAAATGGGTGCAATGGAAGTGAGGTGGCGCATGGAGATTGGGTCAAGGTGATTTAATTATTTAAACCAACCTAATTGAACCAAATAAGTTAGGTCCTGTTGGGTATAAAAAACCCTCAGCCGAAGTTCTTAACAGGATTGACCCTCCCGAGACTCCTCCGACGTTCGACCGCAGATGGTATCTCCCCGAACTTCTCCAATAGTCGGATTCTCGCAGTGCTGACCGAATTTCCCCGACGGACGAACTCCCACTACACCACCCGAGCTCCTTCGACTAGAGTTTCCCCAGTTATCTATTAAACCGCCCCGAGCGCTCACTAAGCTCCGCCAATAGCCAACTTTCTATGACTATCAGCTGCTCCCCGAATCCCTTCCAGACTTCTTCCAGCCAGGTTCAACTCCAATCCGAACTACTCCAGACTCCGTCGATGGCTGAACTTCTTCAACGGTAGATTCCTACAACTACCAGATCTCAGCCCGGACTCCTACGGGAGCTGGACTTCGTCCCCAACCTCAACTATTGGAAGGCTTCACCTGGACTCCTATGGGAGCCGGGCTCCATCCTCGACCTCGACTGTGGGAAGGCTTCGCCCAGACTCCTACGGGAGCCGAGCTCCGCCCACGACTTCACTTACAGGTAAACCCCGTCCGGACTCCTACGGGAGCCGGACTTCGTCCCTGACCTTGATTGTAGGTAGACTTCGACTGGACTCCTACGGGAGCCAGATCTCGTCTCCGACTCCAGCTACAGGCAGACTTCGTCCGAACTCCTACGGGAGCCGAACTTCGTCCCCAACCTCAACTGCTGGAAGGCTTCGCCCGGACTCCAATGGGAGCCGGGCTCCATCCTCGACCTCGACTGTGGGAAGGCTTCGCCCGGACTCCTACGGGAGCCAAGCTCCGCCCACGACATCACTTACAGGTAAACTCCGTCCGACTCCTACGGGAGCCGGACTTCATCCCTGACCTTGATTGTAGGTAGACTTCGACTGGACTCCTACGGGAGCCAGATCTCATCTCCGACTCCAGCTACAGGCAGACTTCGTCCGGACTCCTACGGGAGCCGGACTTCGTCCCCAACCTCAACTGCCGGAAGGCTTCGCCCGAACTCCCATGGGAGTCGGGTTTCGTCCTCGACCTCAACTGTGAGAAGGCCTCGCCCGGACTCCTACGGGAGCCGAGCTCCGCCCATGACTTCACTTACAGGTAAACTCCGTCCGGACTCCTACGGGAGCTGGACTTCATCCTTGACCTTGTTTGCAGGTAGACTTCGACTGGACTCCTACGGGAGCCAGATCTCATCTCCGACTCCAGCTATAGGTAGACTTCGTCCGGACTCCTACGGGAGCCGGACTTCATCCCCAACCTCAACTGCTGGAAGGCTTCCCCCGGACTCCCATGGGAGTCGGGCTCCATCCTCGACCTCGACTGCGGGAAGGCCTCGCCTGGACTCCTACGGGAGCCGAGCTCCGCCCATGACTTCACTTACAGGTAAACTCCGTCTGGACTCCTATGGGAGCCGGACTTCGTCCCTGACCTTGATTGCAGGTAGACTTCGACTGGACTCCTATGGGAGCCAGATCTCGTCTCCGACTCCAGCTACAGGTAGACTTCGTCCGAACTCCTACGGGAGCCGGACTTCATCCCCAACCTCAACTACTAGAAGGCTTCGCCCGGACTCCCATGGGAGCCGGGCTCCGTCCTCGACCTCGACTGCGGGAAGGCTTCGCCCGGACTCCTACGGGAGTCGAGCTCCGCCCACGACTTCACTTACAGGTAAACTCTGTCCGGAATCCTACGGGAGCCAGACTTCGTGCCTGACCTTGATTGCAGGTAGACTTCGACTGGACTCCTACGGGAGTCAGATCTCGTCTCCGACTCCTGCTACAGGCAGACTTCGTCCGAACTCCTATGGGAGCCGGACTTCATCCCCAACCTCAACTGCTGGAAGGCTTCGCCCGAACTCCCATGGGAGCCAGGCTTCGTCCTCGACCTCGACTGTGGGAAGGCTTCGCCCGAACTCCTACGGGAGCCGAGCTCCGCCCACGACTTCACTTACAGGTAAACTCCGTCCAGACTCCTACGGGAGCCGGACTTCATCCCTGACCTTGATTGCAGGTAGACTTCGACTGGACACCTACGGGAGCCAGATCTCATCTCCGACTCCAGCTACAGGCAGACTTCGTTCGAACTCCTATGGGAGCCAGACTACATCCCCAACCTCAACTGCTGGAAGGCTTCGCCCGGACTCCCATGGGAGCCGGGCTCCATCCTCGACCTCGACTACGGGAAGGCATCGCCCGGACTCCTACGGGAGCCGAGCTCCACCCATGACTTCACTTACAGGTAAACTCCGTCCGGACTCCTACGGGAGCTGGACTTCATCCCTGACCTTGATTGCAGGTAGACTTCGACTAGACTCCTACGGGAGCCAGATCTCGTCTCCGACTCCAGCTACAGGCAGACTTCGTCCGGACTCCTACGGGAGCCAGACTTCATCCCCAACCTCAACTGTCGGAAGGCTTCACCCGGACTCCCATGGGAGTCGGGCTCCGTCCTCGACCTCGACTGCGGGAAGGCCTCGCCCGGACTCCTACGGGAGCCGAGCTCCGCCCATGACTTCACTTACAGGTAAACTCCGTCCGGACTCCTACGGGAGCTGGACTTCATCCCTGACCTTGATTGCAGGTGGACTTCGACTGGACTCCTACGGGAGCCAGATCTCGTCTCTGACTCCAGCTATAGGCAGACTTCATCCGGACTCCTACGGGAGCCGGACTTCGTCCCCAAACTCAACTGTTGGAAGGCTTCGCCCGGACTCCCATGGGAGCCGGGCTCCGTCCTCGACCTCGACTACGGGAAGGCTTCGCCCGGACTCCTACAGGAGCTGAGCTCCGCCCACGACTTCACTTACAGGTAAACTCCATCCGGACTCCTACGGGAGCCGGACTTCGTCCCTGACCTTGATTGCAGATGGACTTCGACCGGACTCCTACGGGAGCCAGATCTCGTCTCCGACTCCAGCTACAGGCAGACTTCGTCCGGACTCCTACGGGAGCTGAACTTCATTCCCAACCTCAACTGCTGGAAGGCTTCGCCCAGACTCCCATGGGAGCCAGACTCTGAGCTCCTCTCAGACGGGTGGCTAGCCACCTCTCCCCGCCAGACACTCCAGCCGAACTTCGACCGACAGGCCTAGGCCCACTGGTAGGCCGCAGCAATAGCCATGACCCTGCTCCACCTCTTGCAACAGATTTCGCACGGCTCCATCACTCCCTGGCAGATCACCATAATGACCATGATTCTGCTCCACTCCCTGCGATAGATACCGCGCGATTCCTCCCACCTCCTGGCAAGTCGCGACAACGGACACCATTCCACTACCCACAACAGACTCCATGTGGCACGTCCCGACGGTGGCCACGATCCCACTCCACTACTCTTTGCAACAAACTCTGCCTGACTTTGGGCAGCCCACTGCCAGACGGTTACGGATATCGCTATCAGTCTGCTGCCCCCTTTCGCCTATAAAAGGAGGACCCAGATACGTTATTCTCTAAGCTCTCATTTTTACCTAGAAATTCTGCTAAAATTTTTGTTCGAGCACTCCATTCTTGTTGAGACAGAGAACTGACTTGAGCGTCAAAGGGTCTTGCCGGAGCAACCTCACCTCCGGTTTAGACTTCTTTTGTAGGTCCCGACGGC